>NW_019173740.1:0-163194 GCF_001646965.1 Fonsecaea nubica
CGCTGTCAGGACGTGATAAACGCGAATGGCATGCACACCAAGTGGTAGAAGCTAAGCCAATTAAAGCCTAGTTAGGTATATACACTTGGTGGCGAACTAACGAAAATTACCCTGGAGGAGGGTACGACTCAACCAGCAAACCCCTCCTGCCCATCAGCCCTAATTCACCTTGATACCGATCAGTGAACGAAGACGACAGGCCAATTTCACATGCAGATGTGGCATAAATGGCACCAGTTGTCATCTGGGGTGGTTGCGTTGAGGTGATCTGGGTCGCTCAAGTCCAGCCATACCCAGACAGGTTGCTCATTGTCAAACTCTCCCCTTGAACTTTGACGGATCGGAATAATCGAGGACGAATAAGAGAGGCCTGGGTATACAGAGTTTTTTCAAACACATACTCGCAGACTTCGGATCAAGGGTGGCTCCGACACGAACTGAGTCTGTGCGCTACATACATTACCTGCATGTTGGCGCAGTTAGTGACTGATCTGCAGTAGGACACCCGGGGAAGCATCTCGCCACCCCTCTTCCTCCCGGGCCCTACGGGTCCAAGTACATACCCTTGCCTCTGTCTGGATAGTGAGCAGCCCCTTTTAGCGATGGGCTAGCTGCTTCGGCAAAGGTGCTGTGGGTAATATCTTGGTTCTGATGCGTGTGGATCTTCTATTCGACGACCACGGCACTTCACCAGCTGTCACCGCGACAACAATTTGCTACCAAGCAGAAGCAAAAGTCTCAGTGTCGAGCACATGCCTCTTTTCATCGACCTGACCCTCCCTTGCGCCTCAGAAGCACAATGCCACACCTTTTCGCCTTCCAAACCTTCCTTGCGAGTGCACCATCCAGCTGCAGCCTCCTGGGCAATGATCATCACCTCGAGCAACCTCAGTCTCGCGGCCATATGCGCCACTTGTGTCCTTGTCACTTTTCTGGCAGGCCGTTGCTTACCGCGCTTGTCCCGGTGATGCCTCCAACCTCAAACATACCTGTTCTCATATCCTTGCACTTATCAGAGTTTCGAGAACACGGGTTGTTCTGTCCATTTCAGGTCCCTTCCGAAACAGTTTGTGGGAGGCGTGTGGACAAACCTGGTGAAGGTGACCTTCCGGCGTAGTCACCAGGGGTGGTTGTGGATCGAATTGGGGACATGGGACATTCAGTCCCGTCTCGAAGCATTGATTCTCTGAAGCTTATACAGTTGCAAATACCACCGCGAGCCCCAGTTGATATTCTATGACACATCAACCCTACGTCTCCTCCAACGTACTTTTGTACTATCCTTCAAGCACTTGCGCTATGGTGGAGGAAGACACTTAGTCCAGCCTTGTTGCACTTTGTCGAATATTGGCCGTGTTTCTATTACTCAGAACCAATATTCCCATCACGATCTAATCCTGCTCTTGATTGTTCTTGTCGGCGTTCCCCCGACTACCAAGACGAAGCATGGGGAGCCATCGCTTTTCACCGATTACGCCTGACAACCACGCTGCGTCGGTATGGATTGCGACGCTGCTATGTCTCATCTACTCGATCCTCACATTGGCGTTGAGGGGTCATTTGAGGTGGAAGATGTACAGGTTGGACGACTATCTGGCCCTGGCTGCAACCGTGAGGGGATATCTTGAACGACGGGTTATGGGCGGGATGCTGACTGGAGGTATAGGTCATCCAGGTCGGAGAGGTGGCTGCGGTGATCGTTGGACTGGATAATGGACTGGGAAAGACTCAGGAGCTTCTGGATCAGGACGAACTTTCAGATGCCAGCCGAGTATGAGCTCATCTCTTGTGACATACCAAGTTCTCCGTTACTGACCCTCGCAGGCAACTTTCACTAGTCAAATCCTGTTCATCATTTCCGCAACCATAGCAAAAGCCTCTACGATTTGTCTGATGATGAGGCTGTTCAACTTGGTCGGTCCACGAACAGCCAAAGATTTCCGGTCAAAAGTCCTATACTGGATCAGCGTTTCTGTCTTGGTCACAATGGCTCTCTGGGGACTCTTGTCAATTGTGGCCGTGGCGGTCAACTGCTCTCTTCCGGGCTTCATTCAAGGAGATAGCGAGGGATGCGGTGGTCAGGTGAGCAAAATGATATTCAAGTGCTGTGCTGAACACGCACTAATGAGATTTTCCAGTTCCTGCGCTGGCAATTGATCACTGCATTTGACGTGATAACCGAGTGCATTTTGGTCTTGATCACCGTCTTCGTTGTTTGGCCTGTCCATCTGGCCCTGGCAATGAAATTCCAGGTTGTGCTGGCCTTTGCGTTCCGCCTCCCGTGAGTCAACTTCACTCAATCTGTGTTGCATTTTGTACTAACGACAGCATAGTGTGGCCGCGCTTTCTATCCTCCACCTCCATTATGTCGCCAAATACACCGGCTCCGACAATCCCGGTATTGCCATTGTGCCTGTCATCGTGATCCAACAGGTGCAGTTGTGTTGGTCGCTCATTGCAGCCACGGTCCCCAACCTCAAGTCATTCGTTCGAAGCTTCAGCAGCGGATTCGGCATCCAACTGGATCCTTCTCTAACGCAGGCATACGGCTCGGGCAGGGGTTCTGGGCAGAGATCTGGAGCTGGATCTGGATCTGGGTCCGGACGGCTGGGGCGAATCATGAATGTTTTCGAGCTGGACTCTATGCCAGGCAAAGGCACGGCAAAGTCAAGATCGGCGGGCAAGTCGTACCACGACGCCGAACAATACCCAATTGTCCCACAGCAAGAAGCTAGCGACAACAAGGTTACCGTGATCAGGGAGGATGTTTCGATCGACAGTGGCGGTAGCCGTGACCACATTATTCGCAAGGACTCCCAATGGGACATTCATTACGAGACAAAACAAGGGCCGGCGTGAGGCTCGGTACAGGTCAGCTCTATACGGGGTACGGTCACACACTGGAAAAGGTCTATCAGGCGGAAATCAGGCAGGTCCTGGGGGGCGCAGGAGGATGTGGTATACAGGCTTTAAAAAAAATGGGACGGTCTCAGCGAGGTTCTATGGGTTCTAAGGGACGAAAATGAATGGGCTATAATGAGATCACACGCGTGGTCTCTATCTACATTGGATTACGACGCTGTAGGGCAGAGAGGGTTGTGTGTGTATGAGTGTTGTGGTATTGCTTTCTTGCCAACACCTCGCGCCATTCACTCTTGCGACGGTATCGAGCGTATGATACACACATGATGTGCCAAATACCTCTGAGGCTGCCACCAGTTAGTGACCTTGGTCTTCCCTGATCAAGTTGATCTCGTTCGTGCCATGCATGCATGCATGCATCACCATCCTCTTCCCTATTGCATTGTCCGGTAGTTCCAAAAACGATATGGCACAATGTCAAATAAGGCCAGCCGCCGACCTTTACCGAACCGGCGCAGGCGCCCACAGCACTACTAGTTAGTTAGTTGGGTGGGCAGGCAGGCAGTCCGTTTTTCTGACGGGGGCGTGGGACGGTTACATGCGTTTCCCGCGGCAAGGCGTTACCCGTACTTGGAACTCCGAGAAGGTTTTAGGGATCGGAGAGAGAGAAAAAGAGAGAGGGAAAAGGTTGATTTGCCCCGCCTTGTTTGTGCCTGGTGTGCGGGTGTGGAATTCCCTCCTCTGTACTCCGTACCGAGTATGTATGTACCTCGTACTTGTCTGGCTCTCCGCAGAGACTATCCCTCCTCATTCAAGTGGTGACACCAATAGCACATCGTTCGTATCTCTTCGCAGCCACGCATTACGGAGCATGGAAGCCCTTCGCCCTCACCACCCTCTCATCAAACAATTGCCTAGCTCTCCTTTGGAAAGTCCTTCTCCGGTCCCGTCCTGGCCGTGGATCAGCATCTCCACTCAGCCGCAGCAGTTCCACCCCGTACCTCGCAGGCAGAAGGCTTCGCCAAAATGACCCTGAGTAACCCTGGCCAATCAAGCAGATAAGAGGTGTCTTGACTGGGCATGCAGGGTTGTCCATCGCACCACCACAGCAAGGCACGTACTCATACCTTTTCACCTCCTGTAACCCGGACCCTACGAACCATAACCACAAGAACCCTGAGAATACACAACGACGACAAAATCTTGTCCAACGGGCAACATCTCCAACGTACGATTATCATTATAGCCTTTCCCTCACCTAACACATAAGGCTTGATTCAGGGGCGTGGCACACTTGTCCGGGGTCCTCCTTAGCCTGATTGAGGAGTTGTCGTCGTCGTTGAGGTCAGACAACGAACAGACCAATTTCACTATTCCAGCATCCATTATCTCATCCGCACGCACCACAGGAGCCGTTGAAAGCTGTACGGAGTCTCTTCCCGTTGAATAACGCAGCGAAGTGCTGTAGCGGTCGCACCACATAGCTTCTTGGACAAGTCCATCTGCTTTGTCTGCATACCAGCCATAATCGCTCTTACTATTGCACATTCGCTCGCAATCGTCTCAAAAAAGTCGCGGGCATCATCGAAGGATTCGCATGCGGTCCTATCAAAAACCAACATCTATCTGAATTCCCGGTTACATATCTTGCCCGCTTGTGGTTCAACATATCCACCGTCAGCAACCCCCAGGGGGATCAGAACATTCCAATCGAACAACATTCAAGCCGCGAAGAACCTCCAGTGGCTTAACCTGTGCACGTGAGGTGTGGAGAGCTTGAGGCAGCAGCCACATGGGCAGTTGGCCCAAGCACAGTCGCGACAGCAGTAGTACAACCCACAGGGGAGTGCTCACCATGGCTCCCACGACACGGTCCTGGTCTCCATCGTCACTCCTTGCACAGGGTGCCTTCGACTGTCGAAGGGCACGCTTCTCCGACCTCTCTGCAGCGGCACGTGTTTGCTCTCTTGCTTTTGACGACGATGTACTCTTTGGCCGCCTGATCCATCCGCATAGGAAGTCATATCCTGGCGATGTCGACAAATATTGGTATCGCCGGTTCATCGTCGACTGGTGGGACCCCAGCCATATATTCCTCGTGACAACAGTACGTTCTAAAAACGGGCTGGCAGAAATTGTGACTGGGGTGGCACACTGGAGCCGCATGGCTCCCAGTTGGAAGGAGAATTATAAGGCTGGCTGGGGGTATGCCTGGTGGGATCCGAGTAAGTGCTTCTCCACGATGTTGTTTGCAGTATATTGGTTCAATTGCATAAATTCAAAGGCGGCCCTTTAGCCTACCATGTGTCAAGGTCTGCAGATATTCGAGACCCCAGTCTTGCTGGCGATGCTGGCGCAAGGAAAGGGCTCTGGAATTGAAACATGTCTACACTCCTCGTACCCCCACTTTGAGGTATGGTGCTAAATGGCTGCATTATAGGACGCTTGCTTCGACCCATGACACAGTTGATTGTGGGACTTCTTGGATGGCTTTCACCCAATCGTGCGGCGTCGGCAAAAGACGAGAACATCATCGAACGATCCTACAATTACCTCGACCATATCTGGACAGGCCAACGCTCCGAGTCGTGGTACCTGGAATGCTTAGCCGTCCACCCTGGATATCAGAACCAGGGCCAGGGCCGCGCCCTTGTCATGATGGGTCTATGGCAAGCACAACGGGAGGGTGTCGCGTGCAGCGTCATCGCCGCCGATGGGAAGGAGAGGTTCTACCAAGCCTGTGGCTTTGACGTTGGACCTGTCGGCAGGTCTGGTGAAGGGGAAGGCAACCCCCTGAAAGAAGTCCCTGGTGGCCTGGTGTTCTTCAAGGACAAGGAAGGCGTGGTACTTCCGCATCGGGAGCCTGGGTCATGGACGTATGGACACGGCGTCTTCGACTGGGATGAGTGGAAGAAGAGAGTCGAAACCAAGCAGAAGAGTGCTGATGATTAATTAGAGCTGCAGGTAACTCCTTTCGCAACGTTGGCTCATGATCAAATTGCTGCAGCGGATATCCTTCATCAGAGCCCGTGCACGATCAAGTTGCCATGAACACGCACCTTCTCCCCCTCTGTTGTTCCCATCCATCAACGGCGGGCTACTCCTGCCCTCAGAGCCAGCCCCTTTTAACCTGCTCAATTGCCAGCTTCATCCGACGAGCTCCTCCCTGGTAGTTCTTGCAGAGATGGACGATGGACAGCTGAATGGCGCTCGCTCCTGCCCTGGGATGTTCTTCGAGCTGAACAAAACCGTTCTCGCAGCCGGTCGTGTCTTCTACCCCCTTTTTCTCTCTCCGTATCTATTTGAAACATATTTAATAAATATGGCCGATAGAGTATTTTTTAAATTTTCTGCTTTCCAGATCTTTTTGGATATAAATATCCATATTGACCATTTAGGTCCATTCTTATTTAAAAGCGCGCTCTTCCTGGGGGCTACAGCCCTCATCCTCTACGGCTCGTGCGTGACCAATGTCTTCCATCTTGTTTGGCTGACTGGCATACTGACGGTGTCTTAGAGTAGTCGATCCTATCAGAGAGGAGCTGCAGCGCCAGCGTGCACAAGAGATTGCTCTGCGTGGATCGGATACTCGCCCGCAGAGCACTCGTGAGACACCGGCTGCGTCAGACTCTTCTCTGCCCGAAGAGTCGTAGGGAGGCCCCCAGGAAGCCTTGCGCGAGGGTGGCTGGGGTGAGTTGTTGAGTTGCAGACTTCTTCATGTTCACAACGCTGATGGGTGTGCAGCGGGCATAATTCAGGCGGCACCTCATGTCACTCTGCGGCCCGGATTTGGGGCGAAATCCCATCGAGTCCTCATCAAAACGACTGCATCCTCATCGAGAAGTGATATATCGGGCCCAAGGAGATGGCAATGTGTGGTCAAAGAGGGTCACTATAGTCCCAAAGGATGCTGCAACAGCTTCTCCATCGGAGGCGGACATGACATGAACTTGAGGGGCTCGCCAATATGGTGACCAGAGGGCACACAGTGACCACCAGACCGCAATTGTACGGAAGTCGCCCAACAAAGAAGTCGACTCGAACAAGACTCCCAGGTCCTCAGGAAAATTTCTGGCGATGACGATGACGGCCTCCAGGCGATAGGTTCGTCCAAGAACCATAGAACAACTGGTATTTGACTCGGCTCCTTGTTTGGTTCAAACTTTGTGCCACTGGCGGTCCACCGCACTCAGCAAGGTATATAAAGCATCTCATCTCTCTCCGGGTCTTACTGATCCTGTCAGAGCATCACACTCGACATAGTTCACGATCTGCCGCCGGGAAAGAAAAGCCCTCGATCACTTGGCGGACAACCTCATCAACCAAGTCATTCAGTCGGACCAGTCATGCCTATATCCCACGACGATAAGATATGCATGACCCTCCTGGGGTCGATATCGGTGGTGGGGTTCATAGGGATCGTAGTGTCGAAGTACTTCGATCTACAGAAAGCCAAGTTGCAGCAAGGCATCTCTGTCACGGTGGAGAGTTTGGGAGACAGAGAGCTTTGGGCTTTAGGAAACAGGATCGACCAAGAAAAGTGGTGGAGAATACAATACGGGATGAAGGATGCCCAACAGCCCCAGCAATCGCAGAAGTCGTCAACAACGACCAAGAAAACGGGGCGAATATCAATAAAGACTGAGAACCCCTATCGACATGTGGTGGTTGAATAAATAGAGGATCTGCACGATACGATGGTAAGTCGAAGTTCCAGGTCGTCGGACGCCTGTGTCACTGGAGGTAGACATTCGCTAATATCCACATGCAGACCTTTCCCACTGCTCATGACGTCTCCTCCCCGATGCTACGACAGCATAGCACCAGTGGCACAGGCCGGCGCCCGAAAAGAACCAAGCACATCTTGATGGATGTAGGGTCGGAGGGCGTGGATGTTGAATGCGTCGGTGATGTGTTGGGTCAGTTGTCTGGTGAATAGGAGGACGGCTACCGAGTACAATGGGACGTGACGTTTGAGGCAGGAGGGGACATCGTTGGCATAGGGCATTTGAGCAGAGGGGAAGATAGACAAGAACCTCCTTCAAGAGCTTCGGATACGAAAGTCATCGTTCATTCCACACCGCGCATACGTGTTGTCATGGAGGCAAGCGGAGTCTCCGTATTCAGCCTCGCCATGGCGGTTTTTCATTCTTGATCGTCTTGGCCAGCGCGTGCTTTGGGTGATCTCGACTCCTCATATGTGTCCAACGCCATGCCCTAGGCACATCTGGTGCATCCAGAAGCAAAATTTTGCTGGACAACTTTGGTCGTGGGGGTCATCATGGGGGTCGACCGAAGTGGGATAGCGCCACCCCCACGACGGATGAAGGGGAAGGTGTCCTGTCAGCCTGTCAACCTGCATCTGCCAAGAGCAACTGCCACTTCCACTTTCAGCCTCGCCACCTTTTGGTACGAGGTACAACGAGAAATGAACAAACGGCCACCATCATCCGATCATGCCCGTCCCCCGCTCAAAGTGCCTTTCGCCGTTGCCGACCGACTCCTTCGCTTGTATTCTGGAAGCGACAGAGTGTCGATCTTCTCTGTCTGTCCAATCCTGGGGCTTTTCAATTGCCGATCAGAGTTGCGGGGTTGTGCATCAGCCGTCATACAACCCTGCACCGGCTTCAGTCCCTCCAATGGCCATCCTCCCTCCAGACTCTACCCCAGCCCGCATATCTGACTACTGTACTCCGCGCATTTCTCGGGCTTTGCCAGATGGTCAAGGTGTAGGGTGAATGATGCATGCCCAGACCCCACACCTGTGATACTAGCTGGTTCCAGATCCCAAACCTCCAAAATTTCTCGACCTCATTTTCGACTCCCCATCTAGGCGAGGGTGACAGATTGGCACATTAGATACATAAATATCTTCTTGTTGCGTCCCTTGTTGGTCCTTTCCCCAGTCACTTCAACAAGATCCTGGGGACGTGGGAAACATCAACGGCATTCTGCAATATACCAAGCGCCACCTTTACGATGACCACCTTTGACGACAAAACCCTCCACGAGGCTCACGCCGAAGATGTCGAGTCCGGTCGCCTGTCCAAAGACATCATCACTGAGCGTAGAGCATCTCTGAAGCACGCCGACCGAGCCCTTGCCATCGTGGGAGACCAGCGAGTGGAGCTGACCGAAGAAGACGTGAGTTTCGGAATCATTACGGGGCAACATTAAGTCTGACAAGGTGTACTAGAACAAACGCATCCGACGCAAGACGGACAAAGTCATCCTGTCCATTCTCGTCTGGGTCTACTTCCTCCAGATTCTCGACAAGTCGGTGCTCGGTTATGGCGCTCTGTTCGGCCTCACAGAGGACACACACCTCACCGGCGACCAGTATTCCTTTCTAGGATCTATCGCCCCTATCGCACAACTTGCCTGGCAGCCATTCTCATCCTTCCTCATCGTCCGAGTCCCTCATCGCATCCTCATGCCGGCCCTTTGCCTTGGATGGGGTATTGCTCAAGCTGCGATGGCAGCTTGTCACAATTACAGCTCGCTCCTGGCTGCGCGTTTCTTCCTTGGACTGTTTGAAGCCGGCTGTCTACCACTTTTCAGCGTCATCACTAGCCAATGGTACCGTCGAGCAGAACAACCCCTCCGCGTTGCAGCCTGGTATGGTACCAATGGAGTTGCGACAATTGCCGCTTCAGGCATCTCCTATGGACTGGCTCACATCCCCTCATCCGCTCTGGCGTCGTGGCAGATTATTTTCCTGTTCGTCGGCCTGGTCACCATTGTCACGGCACCCGTCGTGTGGTATTTCCTCGACAACGATATTCCTTCGGCACGCTTTCTGACGGAGCACGAAAAGGCACAAGCCATTGAACGTCTTCGTGCCAATCAGACCGGCACAGGCAACCGCGAGTTCAAATGGGAGCACATACTCGAACTGGCAATGGAGCCTAAGACGTATCTCTGGATTGGCCTTGCTCTCCTGCTCAATGTGGGCGCCTCAGTCACCAATACTTTTGGCCCCCTCATTCTCGAAGGTGTCGGCTTCGACAAGTACAAGACCTCACTTCTCAATATGCCTTTCGGCGCGATGCAGGTCATCGTCATCCTCCTCGCTTCGTTTGCAGCCCAAAAGGCCAAGCTCAAGTCTTTTGTCCTCGCTGGCCTCATGCTGCCCGTCATTGCTGGTTTGGCTGTTCTCTATGTTCTCCCGCGGACTTCGGGTGCCACCGCTGGACTCTTGGTGGCTTATTACCTGCTGGCCTTCCTCTTTGGAGGGAACCCGCTCATTGTCTCGTGGATCGTGGGCAACACTGGCGGCAGCACCAAGAAATCCGTTATCATGTCCCTCTACAATGCTGGCTCGAGCGCCGGCAACATCATTGGCCCGCTCCTGTTCAACAAGAAGGACGCGCCAGCCTACCACCCGGGTCTGCGCAAGGTGCTGGCCATCTTTGTTACGATGGTTGCCGTCATCTTCATCCAGTTTGCGAACCTTGTTTTCTTGAACAAGATGCAGTCCAGGAAACGGGTGCAGAACGGCAAGGCGGCCAAGATCAAGGATCATTCCATGGAAGACAAGTACGTTGCCATGGACGAGACTGAAGCTGGGCAGAGACTGGGTGACAATGCCTTTTTGGATCTTACTGACCGAAAGAATGATGAATTCACGTATATTTATTGATTGATTGGAGAAGGGGATTATGAGCGGCATCTAGAGCGACATTTGATTTGTGTCATTACCGAGATTGCACTTTTATACTACCAAGTACTTTAGAACAAATGAATGTGTTCATTTGCGAGATCTTTACAAGCATTCGATGAATGTATTTATGTATGTTTATTGTTCCCAATCCTCATGACCTGGGCGGCTTGTGACGAGGTGAGATCTACGCATGTACACCCAGGCACTAGTGAGTGCTCACTACTGCACAGGAACGCTGGCAGACCTCCAAGGCTGTTGAAAGAGGTAGATACTATACTAGAAGACTTCATTACCCTGAACGCTGAGCGATGCCAAATGACCTATCTACTACAAGTAGCAGTAGAGGCCTCATGGCGTCGAAACTGTGAGATGGACACTACGACAACGAGGCTGCCGTCGCTATATTGCAGTACGAAAGCTACCCCTGGACCCCAGGCACAAATACATATCAATTGGACAAAAGATCAATGGTCTCTGGAGCGGCAGGATCACACAACAAGATCTGGGTTACTAGGAAGGTAGACGAGAAGTTCCATCCTGACTGCGTTAGCCCGCGGTTATCAGGATGGATGTTCTGGGCCTGTTTCCATGGCAGAACTAAGGGCCTTCTGGGAGAAGGACTGGGGTACTATCAACCAGGAGACCTACTGCGAGCGAATCGTGCCCATTAATCGATAGATATATATGACTACAGGCTAGTCGAACAGATCACCCAATATCTCTTCTCTTTACGCACACAGTAAAAGAGACAATTAAGGACCTCGAATCTCGCAATATTCGATTGATCTAGTTCGCCAGATCTCCCTAGGTGTTTTAATCGATGCTACTTTGATACCGCTTTCATACGACTTTGATGCTGCCCCGATACTGCTCTGATGTAGTTTTGATACTGCGTCTGCAGAACTATCTATACTCTCCGTGAAGTAGTAGCTGGATATCTATATAGATAAGACAGACATTTTAAGCACAATCGCTTGTTTTTGTACCCTGTCCGAAAGGATCCAAGATACAAAAAGTACGGGGATATCCTAACTAGCTTGGCCCGAAAAGATCTCGTTTCGCTTCCAAAGGAAGGGCAAGCAAGGGTTGCTACATTATCCTCTGTTGAATGTGATGAGAAGCACACAAAGAGAGAGAAACGGAGGAATCGTGATCGAAGTTTCAGTCAGTCTAGTACACATGCACTCAATTTTAGGGAGGAGAGGGCACCTAGGTAAGTAGGTGGTAGGTGGCAGGTAATGTGATTAAATCAATCAATTAACGAGAAGAGGGCACGATTCAGTCGCTGTGAAACGCGTCACGAATTCGGCTGGATCGGGCTTAGCTGCTTTTCTACCTCCTACTCATCTCCAATTGGGAGGTCATGTTTCCGTTATGGGATGGAAGAAGGTTCTGTTGCCATCCTGGGAAATAATGTCAATTGCTTTCAAACGAGTACTACCTCTTCCCGCACAGATAATTACTACCTGTCTTCTACATCTCGTACTAGATCGCCAGTCTCAGTCCTACTGCTCCTACTTGGTAAAGGATGACTTCTTCAAGTGATCACCCAAGCAAATATAACTGTTAACTCGTCAATAGTAGTAATTGGAAGGGGCATTTTAGATATTCAACCTACACTGAATCAGGCCGACCTTATCGGTGATCATGTAAAGCCACGCAGCCTGAAGTTGGCTCGTCGGTACCATCCAGCCAGCCACGGACTCAGTCGTGCACTCAAGTTGAACATGCGGCCTGAGCCGGCGGGTGGTTGGTATATGGAACCAGACAAAGTGATCTATGGATACCTTCGACAGAGGAGATTCCAAACACAACTTGTGATGTACTACTAAGTAGTATTTAGAAGTGCTAGTAGTCATTGACACATGGGGGTGGCATGATTCTCTCTCAAGTTGTATCAATTGTTACCAAGTAGTACTACTACTCGTAGGATGAGTAGTGATTAATGAATAAAGTGAACCATTATTATCCAACAATCAACACCATCGATCAACCCATTCTCGTCGTTGTCACTGATTCATCTAAACAACACACCCCGTCCCATTTCAATATTGAGTCAGCCCTTCCCCCCTATTTCCTCCTGTCCAGTAGTAGTTCAATAACCATTTCGTCCGGTCCAGATAGTAGTAGTACTCTCCTCCCATCCTTCAACCAACAACCCCCTCCTCGTACGACTCGAAACGGCCAAAATCAACCGATCAGGTGGGTGAATTTTGGCATCCCGCCGAAGATCGTCAGGCCGATAGCTCCCACCATGGTGGCCATGAGGATGAGTGGAAACATATTTGCTGGATAAAGTAGATTTGCTTCGGAGAGAGACCGTGAGACTTCAAACTGTGTGGTTCTGGTATATAGAAGGTAGTAGTGGTAGTATGCGGTTGGGGGTGATGGCAGTCTGACGCAACTGGATCTGCAGTGTGTATGTATATGCGTGTTTGTGTTTGTGTTGAGAAGTAGTACTAGTAGTATGCGAACAATGTGAATGCTTGTAGTTTCCAGTCTACACTTGTGCTGGGTCAACACGGTGTTATATAGTAGTGCGTAGCTTGACCGAGATAGAAGGTCCTACCTACCAGATCGATAACTAAGGAACTTTGAGGAAGAACCAAAGGACCAAAAGGTCCTGTTAAGCAGAAGATAGCACTACTGGCCTCAGCAACTCGGATACAAATCGTTGAACCTTGTTTGTGCTAGAGGTCCTCATGTCCGTATCAACACGCAGTCTCCTGAGAGGACCTTCCATCGTCGAGGCACTGTTTGCTTCATTCTGTAGAGATGGCTAGTGGTAGAGTCCATCATAATAACTAAACTGGTCATGAGAAGTTCGATATCATCCACCGAATAGTTGGAAACAGCCACAGACCAAACGCCGCCGATATGACCCCCAACCCAGGCTAGAAACGAACATTCCCCATGCTTATGATAAGGCCGTCTCGGATGCAAACAACATGAGTGAATCATCAGCAGCGCATGCGCTAAATGCATAGAACCAAATCATGCCAATAATTATGGTTTTCTCCCCCAAACACGTCGGCTGTTGCCGCTTGGTCAGTACGATCCGATCACCAGTAACCACCGCTTGAAGCGACTCACGTGTAATGCCAGATGTGCAGTCGGCGCTTCTTCAGTTCTTCCCTCACTCTGGCAACATAGACTCTGGCTTCATCAGCCGTCCAGGGTTCCGGCGCCCCCCATCTCGTCAATAACATCATGGCCCATCCATCCAGACCAGAACTCCAGTGTGTCAGGTTAATCCGGCCAGCGTCCTTGAGGAGCGGGTCCTTGGGCCATGCGCCGATGGGACATTTGTACAGGTGTTCTTGGACGTCGACAAACCCGGCTGCTTCGATCTTGGCCTTCATCGTCAACTGCGTGTCCAAGGGACGACCTGCCCGTCGCGCGCAGTCGAGGAACGTCTGTCCCCATCCGGCTAACAGCGAGTCAGGGGCGAGTGAGCCATCATCAGACATGACCCGTACGTCCAACTCGACTTGTTCGATGTATCCTCCGGACCGTAGGTTGTCGAAGCACTTTTTGTACACAGCCGTCCATTCTGTGTCTGTGAAGGCACCTAGCATAAGACGCATATGAATCAGGTCAAAATCTTGCCTCCACGTCCATTCTTCTAGGACGTCGTCCACCTACGCACGGTTTAGCTAGATTGTTTGCCACATCGCCAGAAACTCACCTGGAGAAAGCAATTGGGAGGGACCCAGTTGGATGGCGGCGGAGAGAGGTCAACACCATATACGGTTGCTGGGTTTGTTAGGCGATGGACGACAGAGACTTGTTTCATATTGACCCACCAGCAGGAAATTGGTCGGCTACATCACTTCGTCTAGTAAGAAGACGAGCATCAAATGACAGAAGAGGTTCGACTCACATGGCCCAAGTGCCAGGTCCTGTCCCTATATCGAGGACATGCTAGTGCGTTGGTGTCAGTCGATGACAAGCAGTAACAGAACTTGGTTAAGAACTCATACCAGTGGCTCCTTGACGGGTGATCGAAAGAGAGGGTTTGGTTGATTGCTGTCCAATACAAGATAGAGGACATGACTAGGGCAGCTGTCTTAGCACCACCGTTGTTTGCTCGTTGACATCCACATACCCAGCGTTGAGTGTTTCAAATTGTTGTTCATCGGAGGGGCCCCTGTTGAGATGGTGAGCCTTGTTTACTTGGATGCAGGAACGAGAATCATACCAATAGTCATCTCGCAAAGACGAGTATCTGGAGGTGTCAACAGGAAAGGGACATTCAGGGACTCAAGAGTCCATCTAGCAGGAACCATTTCCAACCTTCTACCGTTTATTATCCGACCTCGATATATCGACGAGGCAACTGAGGTCGTGTCCCTTGAAACCTTCGTCTCAGCCACAATTTCGAGAACCCGTGTACTAGTATTTCCGAAACTCACGATATATTATCGCCATCCTCAAAAGCGGAATCGGCATCGTCATCCACCTGCAAGAAAAGATACTCTGTTATTACCGTGAAGAGAAATCATTCGGTGGGGAGTAAGACGCGTACATCGACAACGTCCGAGTGGTGAGACGCAGATTCTTCGCGCGTAGCCGAGGATGGACCAGGGGTCGAGGTCCCCGCGGCGGCTCGAGCAAGGTTGTGAGGAGGCATCAATATAAGACGAGATAAGCGACGGGAGCAAAAACAGAAAAAAAGGCAAAGATGATGAATGGTGATGACATTTGTTGTTGGATTTATCGAAAAAAAAAGGTGTTTTGGCCTCACAAGCTTTGGTTCCCACCCTCGCCGCCGATACGAACTCCTCTCATGACTACCAAACCGCCAGAGCTGACTCGTTGCGCCGATCTCCCAGGCACTGGGCAGTGGGCATCGAAGGACCAAGGAAAGACAAAAAGATGAAGGCGCAGACGGGCACCACGGAGTCTGGCTCGCGGCTTGCGGCTAGGGAGACTAGGAGGACAGAGGCTCCCAGCCTGCGCTCCACCAGCCCCCGCCAACTGCGCCAACTGCGCCCCTCATGGACCTTTCTCACTGCTTTTCAGCCTTTCTTTCCATGACTTACTCGTCACTAGACCCGCCAGTCAAGACACCGTCCTGTTCCCAGCTCAACGGTTCCATCTCCAAGTTCTTGGGCGAGCCATCGATGGGCTCTGGCCGCATCCGCTTCAAAGATCCGTTCCGAAAGCTACCACGGAACCGAGCATGCTCCATGTCCAAGTCTTGTACCTGTCAGAATCGAACACGTTCGAGTCCAAGGATCCCTGCAAGAGAGACCAAGAACCCCTCTCTGTGGTGGAGGGGCAGCTACAATGCTGAGGTACGAACACTTCGGTACTTGTCCACAGCTTCGCGTCAAATTTGCGCAGCCATGACTTGCTACTAGGTAAGAAGTACTCTTCCGGTACACAGTAAACACTACTTCCTGCCACTACTACGAGTCTTTCGAGGGACCTATCTGCTCTATCCATTGAGCTCGACTCGACTGTCTGTATGCCCTTGGAGTAGCTTGTTTGATTCCTCTTTCTCTTCCTCGCACTCCCTCCCATGGCATCTCCCTCGCAGGCTCTGCCCACGAAAGTGGTCGCAGGCGTGACCGTTCCCGACACGCCGCTCATCACCAAAGCCCTCGACTATGTGCGCAAGTACTCGACCGACGACACGTACAACCACATCGTCCGCTCGTTCCTCCTCGGCTTCATCATCGCTGACAAGGTCCTACCTGACCGCGACCGCGAAGCCCATGCTGTCGCCGCCATCATGCACGACCTGGGCTTCCCTATCGGCCACCCGCCGCACTCGGACATTATTTCCAAGGACAAGCGGTTCGAGGTCGATGGGGCCAACGCGGCGCGGAAATTCTTGACGGCTGAGGCTCCGGACTGGGACAAACACCGGCTGCAGCTGGTCTGGGATGCCATTGCCCTGCACACTATCGGGTCCATCGTGTTTGAGAAAGAGCCCGAGGTCCAGGCGTGCAGTTATGGGATATGGGCAGACTTTCAGGGTCCTGACCGGGTGCCTGGTGGGTTGTTGAGCTGGGACGAATATAACCCCGTGGTCAAGGTATGTATGCCTTGACAAGAGGAAGTTCCGGGCGTAGATTTTTGTGACGTTACTGATTTTCCCCCCTTTCTCTTCTTTACCTCTGTGTGCAGGAATATCCCCGACTCGGCCTCATGAAGGGCCTGAAAGCCAACATGTGCCACCTGTGCGAACTGAAACCCGAGACCACCTACGACAACACGGTGGGCGAGTGGGGAGACCGCTACGTCGAGGGATACAGCAGGAAGGGGAAATTGACGCAGGATCTGCTCGAGACGTGCAACCTCGACGACTTGTAGTTGCCCAGCTACTCCCTCACTCACTGCCAACCGAGTACATACCTACCTATTTCTAGAGAAAGTCATTCCATTCTTCCATACTTCTATCTCTGACCGAACCCTCCTCCGCTAAACTACCTACCTACCTACCTACCTAGCTTTGCCCCAGGAGATCTTTCGGAACATGTCCTATTCTCCAGATATCGGGGTCCTCGTTGAATTTATGTATGTACACAATCCGAAGGGAAGATGCTCTACCCTACTCTACCTAGCAAACTGAGGGAGTGGCGGGCAGGCGGGCTGATTGCGCGATCAATCAGTCAATGTGAAAATTGGGTGTCATGCCATCGTATGCCATACCATACTACATGTATGTCCCATTGGTAGCACCTACATAGTGTCCTAGTTACCCGGTCATTTAGGCAGTATCTAGTTTGTTTAGATCCTGAATGAAGAAAAACCTCGTGGAGAAAGCCAAGTCCTGGTTTTATAGATACCAAGTAATGAAGACGATCTGAACGGTCAACAATTAACAATTCACGATTCACGATTCATTCCACGCCCAGACTCTCCATTCATCCATCGAGGTTCGATTTTTGTTGGAGGGGGGGCAGGAGTGGGAGTGGGAGACATGGGGTGTTTTTGACATGTGCGCGGGGAAAATCAGAGGGATTATTTCAAACTTTTTATTTCATTTTGCACGGCTCTGGACGAGCTCTATAGCAGCAGCAGCACCACGCACAACTGCACCATCGCATCTCTACTCGAGTCCGACAGGTGTGCGTCATTCCTAACCGAGACGAGAGTGAGGACGACGGGAGACGAGAGACAATGTATGATGATTGCACGCTGCCTTGGGTTCATCGTTGTTGGCGTCTATTTCTGAACCGTGGAATTTGACAACCGCAAGAATGAAATGCTGTACAAGAACCACGTCTTCATTCCAACGTCAAAGCTTTTTGGGCTTTCAACAATCTAAAAAAAGGTAAAAATGCTAGAAACGACCCTCGAGTTCTGATGTCCTCTGACAGGTCGTCCTGAAGAATAAAAGGCTAGCTAGAGTCATCGGAGCCTGACCGAGCTCACAGCTGAAGAAAAGAATGGCGCCCTACACCAAAATCTGCCCATCTAATGGACAATAGTCCCAGACCACTCAGAACA
Organism: Fonsecaea nubica; assembly: GCF_001646965.1. Classification (NCBI taxonomy): domain Eukaryota; kingdom Fungi; phylum Ascomycota; class Eurotiomycetes; order Chaetothyriales; family Herpotrichiellaceae; genus Fonsecaea; species Fonsecaea nubica. The sequence continues at coordinate 17,990 of NW_019173740.1, forward strand.
ATCGACCTGCGTGGCAGAACCAACTGCAAGACCCACGCCACTGTTCCCAAAGAATGCTTCCGAAGCTCCGCTGTCACTGCAGAGGTCAAAGTTGACGTTTGCACCATATTGATTCGTCCCCGATAGACCATTCTGAGCACACAGCGGATTGCCATCGGCCGGGCACAGGTTGTTGATCATGACCACGATGCTCGTTCCTGCATTGCTGAGGCGGTTCCCCGATGAGTCCGTCTCTCCAACCAGCTTCCAGCATGTCCCACAAGCAGGACCCTGGCCTTGACCCGGTCCAGCACCATAGAGGTTTTGGGACACTGCCGCACTGAAGCCGGGGAAGGTGTAGAAGAAACAGGCGGCTGTATTCGTGTTGCAGTTCGGGGAGCCAAAGGTGTCGCCGGCACCGTAGTGAGTGAAAGATGCCTTGTAAGTAAGACCACTGCCGGGGGAGGCGGGGCTGGTGGAAGTTGCTGGGTTGCTGACACTCGTTGGGGTGCTGGATGGAGACGAGCTAGGTGAGACAGGCTCAACGACTGGTGGTGAAGATGGAGGAGGAGTGTTGCTGGCTTGCAGGCATTGGGAATAATATGGGTTCTGCTCGACACAGGTCCAGCCTGAGGTGCAAGTCGTGCCACCGGTCCAATTGATACCGCCACCTGGTGAATGTGAGTACAATGCGTCAATGGAACGACTTTGGGATACATACACTGCTCCCAGGGGCCCTGTGTGGTAGTAGAGCTGGGTGCCGGACACGCCAGTGCGATGCACGGGAGAACAGACAAAATGATGATATTTTGACGCATGTTTGCTGTTAACACCAATATGAAGGATGCTCAAGCTTCTGAAGAATGTCGGAGCAGCTGATATAGAAAAGACAGAAGGTGAAAAGGCACCTGGGCACGGAAGGAACGAACGGACCTCGATCGACGAGAGTAAAGAACGGCAGGCTGGTGTCAGCTTGGGAAGAGCATGTGCACAGGAAGGATGGAAGGCGCGAGCATTATATATGTACCGAGTACCGTTGAGAGATCCTGGCAATATCTATACATGGGGTCGGAATGTCGTGCCGAACTTCTGGCGTCGCTTCATCTCAAGCGATGGCGTCGTGGCAGCACGTTGTTCGGTTGACCTAGCCCATAACAAGAGTTACGATCAAGCTCAACCATGTCGTTGACCCAAGGTAATCTGAACAAAAGAGATTGAGGTGGTGGGAATTTGCACGGACAAGGAGCATTGCTGATTTGTCCTTAAATCTCCAGGAGGCATGAATCCCTGTCCTGAAACGTGGCGACCCATATACCGCCCAGTCCAAGGCTGAGACTCCAGACGCCGCAGACCGATTCTCAAGATAAGATCTGGCTAGAGGCCAACGCTTCCAACCGGGCCAGATCCACCAATCCCTGGTCTCCTCGGTCAAATCTATCCTGAAACTCGATCCCATCCGTGGTCTGAGCTTGCTGATAATTTGGTCGATAAGCACGATGGAGATCCTGGCCAAGATACTTCGTGCCCATACAAACGTTGTGCAGTTGGTATAACAACCGGTTTGCTCCCTTGTGTCCAACTTTCCGGGAATAACCCAACCAGAGCCAACGACCACGGTACTAGTCCAGGGACATGGTAGCGACGTCTTCACAATATCTTTTTTGCCTGGCAGAAGCGGTCCACCACAGATAAGCCGTAGTCATCCAGCTTCTCAGCAAGAATGTGAACCAACCACAGTCGCTCTGCGTTCCCCATCCAAAATTGGCCTCATCGTAGGCCCTGTCGATGTTGGCCCTCCTAACACTTTGATATGAACGGAAGACTTCGTCCAGTGCACTATCAGATCTGGATTCCAAGACTCTGGCGAATAGAATGGCATCTTCCAGCGCATATGCCGTGCTCTCGCCCTGAGGAGACATTGCATGTGCGGCATCTCCCAACAGGACTGTGCGTCTTGAGCACCAATTGCCCCGTGGTGCGAGTTGATACACGGGATAGAGGGTCCAATGATCCGTTGCTGAGATGAGAGGATCGAGGAATTGCAGGGCGCCACCACCGAATCGACTTTGGATGTCCTGCTTGATTCTCTCCTGTTCTGCACCACGAGCCAGCCACCCTTCTCTCGATGCAACGTCCGCGGTCTCGGTGATGGCTGCTACAAACTGTTTCTTCCTCGTCGGCTCGTAGTAGGTGGTCATGAGACTGCCGCGTTGTGACTGGCACAATCCCGTGTCTTTCCACGGAATTTTTGCTCCGTCCTCCAACTCTGCGAACCCAAACACTGCGGCTATCCCAGTGTACAGCTGTCTTCTCTCCGTGTCGACAAGGCTGGTTCTCACAAAGGAATGTATCCCGTCGCACCCGAGAAGTAAGTCCGCGCTCAGGGTGGAACCGTCATCCAGCTGGACAGTCACCTCATTCTCCGTTTCGACAATTTGAACTGGGTTGTGGCCATACACCAACTTGACGTTATCGAGTGCCTTGACCGTGTCTGTAAGTGACTCGACCAAGTCTGTGCGCAGGATCCTGAGACCTTTGAACGAAGGCTCCCCAACCCCACCCCCATGCTGATCCACGAAGTTGATCTCGCCGAGTCTGGCGCCGCTGTAGATTGTGAACAGTTCGATCTTGTCTATGTCAGTCCCCAAACTCTTTGCCCGGATTCGTGGCAGCACCCCCAGGTGGTGCAGGCAGCGCAGAGCATTGGGCGTCAATCCAACAGCGCCGCCGATTGTCGAAGGCTGTGGGCGAATCTCAACAACGGTAATATGTGGCGTTTCAGAGAGCCATTTAGCGAGAGCCAGTGATGAGGCTAGACCGGCAATGCCAGCCCCGACAATTACAACGTTCATGGCGGAGGGTCGAAGCTCAGTCTGTCGATGCGCGGTGAAGGTTTCGGCGAGGACGACATGCCTCTCTGAAGTTGTCGGGTTCGCTTTATACGTGGCAAGACGGTGGTTGAAGCTTCGAGTGTCTGCGAGATCTTCGCTAAAGTTCACTGTGTTTGTGGCATCCGCAGCTGGACATGTTCCCAAAACGGCAGGCGACCGTATTCTCAGCTGCTCTATTGGCTGGTGTTTGGAATGTTACTTGATTCAGTCCCTCGTACTCGGGATACTACCGTGTGGCCAATCACCCAGTTTCCCACCCTAAACATCCAACACGAATTATTCATTCGATCTTCTTCGAGGCTAGACCCCAGGCAAATACTCTTGAACGATGCTCCACACAGAATCTCAGCACGGGAATAGACCGCAGTAACCCAGTCACGGAGAATCCACAGAGTATTCAACCCAGTCCAGCTCGTGTGGTCTTGACCACATGCTTGATGGCTTCGAGACTGCCCTTGTTTCCAACAGCACCCAGTCCGACGCCTTCTACCCAACCCATTTTCTCTAGCATCGCTCGTCCTTTATTGTCGGCGCCGATCTCCGGAGCAGAAGCACCGACCACGTCACCATTCATGTAGGTCGCACCAGACATGACTCCGCCACCACCTCTCTTTGTTCTCGCAGCGCCTGATGTGGGAGTGCCACGAGACTTGTACGAATTGAGTGGGCGTTTCGGGAAGAACTTTCTTAGGCTCATCAAGGCATCGATCTCCCAAACCGTGTCGATCGTGTATCTCGGAGTATGCGGACCTTTGGTGAGAACAGGGTACCGTCCGATACCATGGCCCTCCTTGCCCTCCGACTTTGACTGCAGCTTGAGTGACTTGGCAAGCCGATGGACGGAAGCACGAGTTGCTGAGTCCATTGGGGCCAATTCCAACGTGTTAACTTCTTCAATCAGAAACTGTCGGATTTCTGCTTTGATGGCGGCCGGGTGATTGCGTTCGGATGCCTCCAAAAGAGCCGCCTCACGCTCCAACAGCTTCTCGCGCTTGCGAGACGCCTTCTTTTCGCGGTCTTTGTTCCAGGTACTTCGCAGTCGCTCAGCAAGCTCCTCATCCTCCACGCCGAGGTCGAAAGGCAAGTCCGACTTGCGTCCTTTCTTCTTAGGTCGGAGACTGGGTCGGTCAAAATCCATGATGTCGAACGCGCCGTACGGATCCTGCTCAAGGGCATCTGCGAAAGCCGTGGCAGATGGGAAAGTGTCACGCTCGCGTCGATTTTTCCTTGACTTGACGCGGCTGGAAATATGCTTCTTCGAAGAAAAGGGGATGAACCCATCGCCAGCTGCAAACTCATCATCTTCGTCCTCGTCCTTGTCCTCGTCATCGATCTCGTCGTCATCCTCAACTTGCCCATCAAACAAGAGCAGCTCGTCGCCACCCATGCCTAGCTCTTCCTGCTTCGCTAGCGTCCGAGCAATCTGCTCGTCTGTCATTCGAGCGGTGCGCTCTAGTATCCGGTGATTTTCATCCATCTCCGATTCCATATCATCATCCACATCATCTAAAAGCTCGTCGGCCTCTGATGATTCGGAGTCGGTCGAGTCATTCGTAGTCTCTTGGATTTTCATGGCCCGAATTTCCTCAAAGATGCGGATCTCATCAACAGCAGAGGTCGACTTCAACTTTGCGTGAGGCACCCAGCGAGGATCGCTGGAGTCTTTGCCAAGTGCGCTGACGAGGTATTGTGGACCACTGGGACGTGTACGATGTCGGAGAACATGCCTGACCTCGACAATTTCCTCATCAGTGGTGCTGAAATCATCGAAATCTTGTAGATCACCAGAGTTCCAATCAATCGCTTGGTCGACATCGATAGATCCTCTAGCAGCTTTACTTGTTTTTGAAGTTCGCAGGTGGACCTTTTGCTCGCCCGGGCCGTCAAAGAACCGGAAATGTTCAGTTCTCCTTCCAATCTTGACCGAATGCTTGGTCTCAGGAATCTTGTCCTCGTCGCTGTCGTCGACCGCTAGGTTTGCAATGTAGTCATTGATGATAGCTTCTTCCTCTTCCTTTCTCTGAAAGCTTCCTGGTCGACCGCGAGCACGACCACGGCGGTCAACAGCTTCGTTCCGTCGTGGCGGCAGAATATTGTTGAACTTGTCCAGGCCAGATGAGCTGGAATCACGAGTGGTCGCCCTTGCGGCCGCAGGAGAAGCATGAGGTGGAGGTCTTGTCTCGACATCTGTGGGCTTGGTAGACACTGTGGTCTCTGTGCTGGGAGGGATGGCCGGCTTCGCTGGACGGTTCTGTCGTCCGGCGAAAATGATCTCTTCGGAAGATTGCGACGAGATCGAGTCTTTCCTTAGCCGGGGCTCCCCTACACTCAACTCGACCGGGGTCGGATTGTGATTCTTGGATTGTTCATTCCCTGACGCGTGTGATTCAAGCTCCTTGGGTTGAACTTGCTCATCATTGTGAGAGGGTTCTTCAGATGATACTGCCTCCTTCTGGGATTGTTCATTCTCTTTCGCGACTGCAGCTATATCGTCTTGTTTCAGATCTCCGGCACTTATGAACGTGATTCTCTGCTCTCTGAGGCGTGTAGAAGCCCAGGACATAGCATGGCGCTCGGTATTTCTAGCCGTTTGAGCCATGCTCAGTTTCGGCTTCGGGGATTCGGAAGAATTTAAGTCTGAGAAGTCCTGCCAGTCGTTGACAAGACCACGGTGAAAGGCATTGGGCCCTAGCTCATCTCGTCAGAATGCAAAAGGAAGGCAAAGCCTCGCGCTTGTAGTACCTCTGTTAGGGAAAGCAGACTGTCCGTGCTGCCACGTCGACGGGGAGTGATTCTGCTGTCCTCCATTCCGTTTCTTTCTAGCCTGCGCTCGTTGACGAGGACCCATGATGGGCGGGGTGCCACGACGAAGCGAGTTGCCCCTCTTCCAACAGTGAATTTCCGTCAATGAGTGTTACTAAGAAGTGAACATTATAAGAGTCAACAAGATAGAAATGCAGAATATTAAATGCCAGCAATCTACTCAACGAGTGGCGATGTGGATCATGCATACAGGTGTAGAGTCATGTTTCAGCGCTCAAAGAAGACTTGGGGGTGCCCGTCCCAGGTGGAGGGAGCGATCACAGGAAAATGCGCCCGCAAGTTCCACCAGTCACACTTCACCTACAGCCCTGGCTCTTCAGCCGATCTTCCAAGCGACTCCACCCCGAATCGAGCCTGGCCTGGTGATGTCTCCTAGCAAGGCTGACGTCCGTGTGTATCCTCCGTAGGCCTGCACCCTTGACTGCGGTGAAAGTCACCTCGCACCTCGCACCTTGCACCTACATTCGTGCCACGATCCAGCAACAGCTTCAGTGTACCATATACTATCATTAGTACTGTCGAAGAAACCTTGGCTTGCACAAGCTGACTGCCTAGTCCTCGACAACCTGGAATCCCTCCGAGTTCTGTTTGCATCCCTGCCCTCCAAATCACAAGACTCGTCACCGATCCTCCCTGAGTTCAAGCAGAAGGTGGATGACTCTCTAGTTCTGCTGGAACCAACGAACCAGTTTCCTACTCAGGCACTGACGCCGTTCGGTGCTCTCCTATATGCAATATCCTCCGGGCTTCAGAGCATTCCTCTCCCATTCCAAGCCCAAGACGTCATGAATGGCGTCGACGTTAAGCGCTTCGTGCGCTACTTCTATGACCCTCCACCAAAATATGATGACATGTCAGGCACCTCAATATGGCTGCTTGGAGAAGAGTATCAGGCTGCACCACCCAAGCCGGTAACAACAACGGACCACGACGATGTGGTTGAAGTCGAGTCCTCGTCAGATTCCCATGACCCTTCTGATACGAGCGCTCTGTCATCGACAGCAGATCAACCCACACAGCAGCAACCTCATGAATCTCTATCGCACAATACAAGCAGTTTTGATGATGCCCAGCATGTCACGGGAGGAAACAATCTCCCGTCACTGTCGAACGACCCTTCCGATCGGGGATGGCCCATCGCGTTTCTTGATGACTTCGAATCCCGGATATGGATGACCTACCGCTCCAATTTCACGCCTATCCCTCGCTCGCAAGAGCCCGGTTCTACTATGTCCTTGTCCTTTTCCGTTCGCCTACGCAATTTTGCCGAGAGAGATGGCTTCAGTAGCGATACAGGCTGGGGATGTATGATCCGCTCAGGACAATCTCTTTTGGCAAACGCTCTGGTCATGCTCCATCTGGGGCGGGACTGGCGGCGACCTCACACATATACCAACCGTACTGTGTCTCCTCCAAATGGTCACTGCCTCGGCTCGCCTCCCGTCACCCAGACACAAAGTGAGGCCTCTATCCTTTCTCTCTTCGCCGACTCCCCCCTCGCCCCATTTTCCATTCACCGTTTCGTCCAGCACGGCGCATCCGCCTGCGGTACACATCCAGGCCAGTGGTTCGGCCCTTCTGCCACAGCATCATGCATCAAAGAGCTCTCCGCCGAGTGTGCTGCCGCAGGTTTGCGAGTCTACGTGACCCCATCTGCAAGCGAAGTTTACGAAGACAAGTTCCGCAGCATCGCACGCGCTTCCGCCACTGATCTGACTATCAGACCTACATTGATACTTCTGGGAATCAGGCTGGGACTGGACCGAATTACACCGGTCTATCACGAAGCCCTCAAAAGCAGCCTCACATATCCTCAGTCAATTGGGATCGCGGGTGGCCGGCCATCTTCCTCACATTACTTCATTGGGTGTCAAGGGGACCTCTTCTTCTACCTCGACCCTCATGAGACCCGCCCAGCCCTGCAGCATCACTCTGACCCAAGCGAATACACCGAGGAAGAAATCTCCACATGCCATACGCGCCGTCTTCGAGGGTTGAGAATAAGTGAGATGGATCCCTCTATGCTTATCGGTTTTCTCATCAAGGACGAACAAAATTGGGAGGACTGGAAAAGAAGGATAAAAGAGGTCAAAGGCAAGGCGATTGTGTCTGTCTTTGACAAGGAGCCGCCGGTGCCCGGCGAAACAAGCGAGAGGAAGGAGGCTGTGGACGAGGTGCAGACATTCGATGACGAGGATGAGGATGACGAGACGGTGACTGTCACGGGGAAAGAGTGTGATCAAGCCAAACCCGAGGGCGAGGGAGACGAGGATGGTATCAAAGTCGACCACCAAGTGGCAGGGGAAGGGCAAAGCGATGTAGTCCATGTTGGACTCGCCAACTCGCAAGATCCCGTCAAAATCCAGGGTTGACGATCCTGTGGCAAGGGAACGACACTGTCACGGTCCTCTGGCTGCAGAAAGACGTGTCACCTGTGCGATGACGAGTACGACGCTACGCGTGACAAGAGACAAACAAAGAGTATCACTACTAATATGGCTAACGACTACCGGGGGCTTTGGAGTATTTGGCCTGTCAGGAAATGGAAACTGGGCAAAGACTATCATCTATCTATACGAAAGCGGAATGTAGTCAATCTTGTCGGCGTTTTTGCTGGTCGGGACCTGAATTTGGATCAATCTGGTCGTGCTCCGAGAGACAAACAAGTCCGCCTATTCGGGCGGCTGTTCACGAACAGGACGAATGTTTTGCTTTCTTGACCGTGCGATCACCAAACCGTCCCTGGACATTGCAGAGAAGCGCTGTGGGCAACAGGCCCTGTTTACGTTCACGTGGTTCATGTCTATTTTGTGGCGCCTCTAGCGCGCAACCCCAGAGAACGCGTACCAAAACAATGAGTCCTGGTATCTCAACCCTCGTAGTAATTTCATGCTCGCAATTCCAATGCGCCGCGCGAAGACAAAAACAAAGATTGAAGAGACTGAACAGTTTGATTTCATGCTTTCAATTCGAATGTCTCACAAATCCAGCAAGAACTGAACCTCTGAAACTTCAGGCCTCAGCGTGGTGAATATTGTACATAACGCGAAAGCTTCTCTCTGTAGAGACTCGTAAAGCATGATTGCTGTTGATGAGCAAGCATGACCGTGGACAGCTCATCACATTGTCAATAATCCCCGATTCCCATGACGCATCGTAATGTGTTGATCAAAAACCCATTTCAACACCGTTGTTCCATTTGTGCCCACAACCCCGTTTGCAGAAAACACACGCAAAAGCCAAGAATCAACCATCCCCATGAATATTGAAACCAATTACTTGCTTTGAGACGAGTATTTGGTGACAGCCTTTGTGCCCTCAGACACAGCATGCTTTGCAAGTTCACCCGGCAGGATCAATCGGACGGACGTTTGGATCTCTCGGGATGAGATTGTGGACTTCTTGTTGTAAGCAGCAAGCTTGGAGGCTTCAGTGGCGACGCGCTCGAAGATGTCTTAGGCAAACGTTAGAATGGGTGTCAATTGCGGAACGCGAAGTGACTTACCGTTGACGAAAGAGTTCAGGATAGACATGGCGCGGTTGGAGATACCAGTGTCAGGGTGGACTTGCTTGAGGACTGAAGAGACGCGTCAGTATTGAAGAGGCGATTCGCGCGAAGGATTGAAATCTCACCTTTGTAGATGTATGAAGAGTAAGTCTCCTTTCGTGTCTTGCCTCGCTTCTTCTTGTCACCAGAGGGAGCGGCGGCAGTCTTCTTGCCAGCTTCCTTCTTCTCGGCAGCGGGAGCCTTTCCAGCTGGGGCCTTGCCGCCAGTGGTGGGCTTCTTCTCAGCAGCTTTTGGAGGCATTTTTGGTGATTGAGTTGATTGCGCAAAAAGCGACGATGGATGAAAGTAGTAAGTGAGATGAAATTGACTGATGGAGGCGTATGAGCGTGATGATTGATGGATGGATGAAGAAGGAAGGAAAGATGGAAGTGTGAAAGGTGGGTGACGGCGACTCTTATACCAGGCGCAAGTGCGAGAGGGAGGGCGCGGGTTGATGCGAAGTGGCAGACGCAGGCGGTCGACTCCAAGGGGTTGATCCGGGTAACAAATTGCGCGATTTTCCCAGCGTATTGTTATTGTGTCGATTTTGCTAGTTTTTGATCCAGTCAAATTGCAGGATCATGACTCTTGGCAGAAAGATATGGTAACGCAATGTAATGCTGACTCGTATTGTCAAACTCATCAGAAAAGTCATTTTTGATCATTCCCTTCCTCGCGCCACGATTGGCCCAATCCGGGCTCCGTGATCTAGCGCACTCCTCTCCCGCTGCACCTTTCATCACAAGTTCTCCAAGGTTGATCTGGAGGCGCGACTCAACTGCCCACCACCCGCATCGCCGCCTATCCTCACTCCTTTATAACTGCCCTTCCCTCCCGCCTTCCATCATCGCTTCCTTCTCTCTTTTCATCCATCGTCAACCCAAGTTTCCATCGCACACTCTGCACCAGCTTTCCATCTTCACTTCATTTCACAAACTCCAACTTTTCAAACCAATCCCAATCCCACCCACTCAATCAAAATGACTGGCGGAAAATCTGGCGGCAAAGCCTCTGGCGGCAAGAGCGCTCAATCGTAAGTTATCACCCTTCCAAACTTGTCGCATCACTCTGGATTCTATCTGTGGCATTTGGTTGTGGCCTTTGCCATGTTGAAACTGTTGAACCATGATGCTAACTATACCGCAGCCGATCCTCAAAGGCTGGTCTCGCATTCCCCGTTGGCCGTGTCCACCGTCTCCTGCGGAAGGGCAACTATGCTCAGCGTGTTGGTGCCGGTGCTCCGGTCTACCTTGCCGCCGTGCTTGAATATCTTGCGGCTGAAATCCTCGAACTTGCCGGCAACGCCGCTCGTGACAACAAGAAGACCCGTATCATCCCTCGTCATCTTCAATTGGCCATCCGAAACGACGAGGAGTTGAACAAGCTGCTGGGACACGTCACAATTGCCCAGGGTGGTGTCTTGCCCAACATCCACCAAAGTACGTTTCTGCCTACACGAGATTCCACAAGACTTGCCTATACTGACTATCACAGACTTGCTGCCAAAGAAGACCGCCAAGGGCAAGAACCCCAGCCAAGAGCTGTAAGCTCGTTCTGCAAATTTCTTCTGAACTGGGTTTTGAATGGGAGTTTCACGACAAATGCGATCACAACGCGGGGTTTCAGGGGTTGGGCTGGCCAGGTTTCACAGGCCTTGTTTTCAGAGTTTGTGCTTTATCATCGGACGGCAGGGTTGTGTACATTATGCTCATGGCATGCCTACTATCATCACGAACATGGATAGGAATGCAAGACGGGGCATGAGATATGCAAATGGCAAAGCGAATGGCTTTGCAAATGGTGATCATTAGACAGCAAATTTAATGATCCAAACTCAATGGCAATTCATTACAAACCTGCTTCCTTTCTCGTTTGTCTTCGTGGGTGCGAGAAGCAGAGCGCAAACGAAGGGGTTATTGATAATGCGTGGCCAAGTTCGCGGGTTGACACGCAAACCGGACTCGGGCCAGGTAAACAAAACACTAGATCTCAACGCGTTGGGATGATGCCCATGATCAAACGAGCCACGTGAACACGAATTCTCGGGAAATAGAAGTGCGAGCAGCCGGCGAGGAAGCATAGATCGGCTGGTTTCCACCGGCGTTTTTGGCACCTGAGTTCGAGGAAAAGGATCGGGCAGGGACTCTGGAGTTTGAAGCTCTCTTGAGCTTTTTTTTTGTAAATCAGCCTTTGCGGTGAACCAGGTATTTCTTCCGCTCGCTGCGACAGTATGTACAAGTTCTCCACCTATCCATCAATGACACCACAAAACCACCTCATAACCGCTTGACAAACTCTCTCGACGGTGGCGGCAAGTCTGGGGCTGGTAGATTTCGTTCATATTTCGAGCCTGTAAACACGACAGATGAGCTGGTGTATTGCACAAGTGGTGTGGGAAATCTCACCTCCTGGGGCAGTTGGTGGTCTGTAAGGGTCAGGGTGCTTCCATTTCCGTAGCAGTTTTTCCGTCTCATTAAAGAGGATCTGGTTCCATCACAGGTCAGCCTGGTGTTCTGAGCTCGAACAATAGGTTCATGTGCAAGAGGTCATCTGCGTACTCTCTGTTGTCTTGGATCTGTGATATTTCTGTTCGCATCAAAGAGTGACCGGATATATACTGCTTGGCCGCGCCAGAGGTTTCGCTGCACCGCCCAGTCAAGCGCAAGCTTCAGCGACCGCCGGTAAAGGTTTCTGAGGGTGATTGAGTGAGCAAGTAGGCAGACAATATGTGGCTCTTTGTCCTTCGAATCACTCACCGGACAGCCTTGACGTGAGGACTGAGAGTTGCCATGCTGGAGAGCCCTGGGATCCTCCCCACACTCTCACTCAGTCGATAACGGAAAGGAGACGGCCACGGAGAAGTCGTGCGCGGTCAGCTGCGTCCCCAGATCTCCGGCCTGACGCTTCTGTGTTTATGTCGATGGCTTGACGTCTTGCTGAAGACCTCTCGTTGAGTGTGTAATGGAGATGAGTCGATTGGAGATGCAGTTGGCACCTTGCGCAGGCTTGGCGTCCAAGCTATTGCCGGTTCTCGCTGCTGCTCGTCTCGGGCTACGGTTCGAGTGGCAGCAAGGGTGGAGCATCTGGCCCAATGGCCCAATTCCGCCTGCGCGACTTTTCCATCCGGACGTCAGTCACTGCGTATGCCCAGCACAGTCCAATTAGAGCTCGGAAAGAGCTTTCCCTTCCCAGGTCTACAAAATCAAGAGGTCGATCCCTCTCCGCCTCTTTCTTTTCGAGGTGACAACATTACAGTCAGGAAGTACTTTTACTTCTCTGTCCTTCCTCTCATTCTCTTCTATACCAAGCGGCGGTCCCCCCGCCTCGCATGCTACAGCCTTGAGCTCCTTCGCTCTCTGGAGCATCGATTACCCTCGTTGTGTTGCTGTACTACGCTCGCCGGACCAACTTTCCAACATGGCCTCTCTCCGGCTTCGACGGACGCCAGCCTTGAGCTCTACGCTTGCACTCCCAAAGTGTGGTGCGTCTTTACGCTCCCGCACCTTTAGTGTTCTCAGATCGAAACCTACACCTCGACAAATCTGCGTCTCGAGCTTACGGCCGTCGATTGCGCCTACGTTCGCCTCCCTATCGCGGTACCAGCAGTTTAGTACCTCGCCTACCCGCTATGAGACGATTGTCAAAGTGCCCCAGATGGCCGAATCCATTTCTGAAGGTACCCTCAGCAGTTTCACAAAACAAGTCGGGGATTACGTCGAGCAAGATGAGGAGATTGCGTCTATCGAGACGGACAAGATCGATGTCTCGGTCAATTCTCCGGAAGCGGGCACAATAAAGGAGTTTCTCGTCAATGAGGGAGACACTGTGACAGTCGGGCAGGAAATTGCGAAGCTCGAACCTGGTGGAGGAGGCGGCGGAGGCGCTAAAGAAGCAAAGGAAGAGCCCAAGGAGCCTGCTTCGAAAGAAAAACCCACGAGCTCAGATCCTGAGCCAAAGAAGGAGGAGCCGAAGAAAGAAGAGGCCCCTCCCCCTCCGCCCAAGAAGGAAGAAAAGCCCGCTCCACCCAAGGAAGAGAAGAAGTCTTCTCCGCCTCCCAAAGAGGAGAAGAAACCAGATGAGTCCAAAGCCGGAATTGAGTCGCCATTCGGCAAAGGCACAAGAAACGAGAACAGGGTAGGCAGGCATATGGCAATGTCTCCTCTAGGCTAGGAAGGCTAACGTGGACCAGGTCAAAATGAACCGCATGCGTCTGCGAATTGCAGAGCGTCTCAAGCAGTCCCAGAACACTGCTGCTTCGCTAACCACGTTCAACGAAGTGGACATGTCCAACATTATGGAGTTCCGGAAGAAGTACAAGGATGAGATCCTGAAGAATACCGGCGTCAAGCTTGGCTTCATGAGTGCCTTTGCCAAAGCTAGCATTCTGGCCATGAGAGAAGTGCCCACTGTCAACGCTTCTATTGAAGGTCCGGGTGGTGGCGACACCATTGTGTACAGGGATTTTGTGGATATCAGCGTTGCAGTAGCAACACCCAAAGGCTTGGTGACACCTGTGGTCCGAAATGCAGAGAGCATGGAAATGGTTGAGATTGAGAAGTCCATTGCAGATTTGGGCAAGAAGGTGAGTGGCCCACACGCTGTGGTTGTGGCTGGTTCTAACCTCGAGGCGCAGGCTCGCGATGGAAAGCTCACTATTGAAGATATGGCCGGAGGTACGTACACCATCAGCAACGGCGGTGTCTTTGGGTCGATGATGGGAACTCCCATTATCAATCTGCCTCAGACCGCAGTGCTCGGGCTACATGCCATTAAGGACCGAGCGGTGGTTGTCAATGGCAAGATCGAGATCAGACCAGTAAGTTCCCTTACCTACGTGGAGAGTGCCAAATGCTAAAGTTGGCTAGATGATGTATCTTGCCCTGACCTACGACCATCGTCTGCTGGATGGAAGGGAGGCTGTCACATTCTTGGTGAAGATCAAGGTAAGCATTGATGGAATGTCGTGTGTCGTTGTGTCTAACATGGATGGTAGGAATACATAGAAGACCCGCGGAAGATGCTTTTGGCATAATCTCCTGAAGCGTCACTACGTGGTGGTAGCCTACGTGGGAATGGATTGTACAAAACTCGGAAAATTCAGAAGCACGCTTTGTTTGCGAGATGCATTGAGCAGGGATGATGGACACTGGGTGGACATTCAGCACCTCTGTCCTGGGTGCGCAGTCGAATCTATGAGTAACAAAATCCAATGTCTCTGTTGTTTTCCTGAGGTCGTGAAGCCAGACAAGCTTGTGTCAAGGCCATGAACTTGCTGAAGATGGTCCGCGTCCTGTCTTGATTGCCGTATTGTTCCCAAACACAGCCAAGTTCCCCCCTGGAGACCAGCTTGATTGCCTATCTAGGAGTGCATCCCTGGCCAATTGGGAGGACTCGGATCCGGTAGAACTAGTCGGCTGGTCGGCTGGGTCTCGTGTCTGTTGGCGCCTCCATGGTCGCTCACGGAGGAAGGATTCGTTATTATTGGAACTGACCGGAAGTTGTAGCGCAGCTCGACTTCTTTACGAGGACAAGAAATGTCTTCTTTCTCCTATCCAGTCCAGTCCAGTCCAGTCGAGGGTGGATGTTGTGATGGATGTAATGGATGATCCGGGCGTGCTGTGGAGACACGATCAGATGCAGTCCGGTGGAATCAGTCCGACAAGGTCATTGTCGTTGTTATTGGACCGACACCGCCGACGTCAAGGACAGACACTGTTTGAATTAGTCCGCTGTCGGGAGGGCCGTGCTCGGATTGCTTTGGCAGGCTTGGGAGGTGGACAGGTAGGTAGGTGGGTAGGTAGGTAGGTAGTCTCGGGTGGCTCGAGCATATTCGTATGAAATGAAGGGGTATATCGAGTACATGTTTCACAGGTCCTTGTCGTTATCCAGTGTCTTCTTGCCCTCGAGACTCGTCTCTCTGTCTCTCTTTCTCTCTCTCTCTCTCTCCCTGTCTCGTACTTTGTACCTACCTTGTACGTAGTAAAATAGATCGCTCGTCCCCGCCGGAAATGCCGGATGCGTAAGATATGTAAGAAAGGTCGGGGTTCAATGCGGTTGACGCACGACCGGTCACGCTGCAGCTAGCTAGTTGGGTGTATCCGCTGACGGTGACGACGTTTGATATTGGCACATCGAGAGCGCGCATTTTTCCAAAAGTCTTGGGTGGATTTACGGTGAATATATATCGTCCGTGACACGTTTTCCTACGATCGTGTTGTGTATTGTATTGTGGGTGTAAAGCAATACAGGTTGAGCTGTTTGTGGTTGGATGTGGACGGTGATAGATGGCGGTTTGTGTTGTGGAGGGAATTATTTTTCGTGTATTGGAAAATAAAATGAAAATATACATAGTTACACCACGACAACGACAATAACAACAACAGCCACCACACACCATTTGTTCCACACACTTCATATGGCCATGTCCACAGGTTCAATAATCCCGCCGTATCCATCAAATTATCCAGTGGCTTCACACCCTTGGATGTCCACAGAACATGGAACCGTGGACCTGTGGAGGTACCCAGATCGATCTAGTCACGGTGATGTCCTGCTGTATATATCGCATAGCGACGAGTGAGTAAATCTGACCCCCTTATGGTAGCTACGCACCAGGGTAATCTGGACTACATACGAGGCTCTCAAAGAGACCCAGGCAGGCAGGCTGCACAGCACAGCACAGGAGATGGCCGTCAATCCTGCTCTCTTTCCCAGTCCAAGGGCGGGCCCCCTGTTCAAGGGGCATTTCTTGCGGTTAAAGAGAGTAGGCATTCAAGATGGAAATCTATACCGCCACCGTCACTGCTGGCCGCACGAACCCGTCCATAACTCGTTCTTTACTGGAGACCCCCTCAGAGATATCTATACGTTGCTGTTTCCGCGCCCGCTTCAATACAAGCGAGATCAAGCTCTCGAAGATTCACGTGGGAAGAGGGTGAATGCACGCCACCAGCACATGTTAAGATCCAACACATACACGTAGGCCAGTATCACCACTTCATAACCAACTAGGACGTCTGCATCTTCAACGCCGCAGCGATAATCCCCATGCCCGCTTCTGCAGATGTCCTGCACGGCAGATCCGACGTCTTGTCCTCTTTCTCCCTCGTCCCCACCACAGAACAGTCTAACAAGCGAGTCTGCTCACCGTCCCAGCACATCTTTCGTTTTGCAACGTTAAACGCCTCCCATGGCTCGAGACCGTGAAAGAAAGCGACATACGCCTCGGACATTTTATCCTGTGTCGCTTTGATCTGGGGATAGACTCGGGCCGAAGGCTCGTAAAAGGTCAATGGTACTCCAAACGAGTGCCACGCGTACCCATGCAGAGGACCCGGGAAAGGATCAACGACGGAGATTTCATATGCGTAGACGGTGGTGCCCTGCTCTGCGGCGTCCGAGAGCATATCCATCGTCGGTCGTACAAATGTCTCTTCAGTCGCCCATTCCGTAAGAGTCTGTAAAGCATCCTTACCACCAGAGAACAGGGCCTCCCCCATCAGCTCTGGGGCAAGTTTGCGCACATGCTCCGCAAGCACTGCATCCGGCAGATTCTGAAATGGTGTCAGGAAGAGTGCTGCTTCGTCCTTCGTGTGGCCCATGATGATCCTCGAACACCACCGTGGCACACTATCCCAAGAGGTGGTCAACTCAAACCAGTTGGGATCCTCGATGGGCAATGACACGCTGCCATCGAACAACTCGACAAGTCGATCTGCCGACAAAGCCCGCAGACTCGCCAGTTTCTCAGTGTCTGACGCATCTTTTGCTATGCCTGCCGATTCGACAAGTTGATCGAAGGCAGCCTGTGCCTCCTCAAGCGACCTCAAGCGTGGCTTGGGGCTGGATTGGATCAGGGCCTGATGGAAAAGCGCGTGGCCACCTTTCAAATGGCAACAGACTGATGCAGCCCCGGCAGACTCGCCGGACAGAGTGACCTTTGACGCGTCTCCACCAAAATGATGAATCGACTTCTGAATCCACTCAAGCCCAATACGCTGGTCATTGAGGCCTTGATTCAGGATGGGAACTTCACCAAGCGACTTTGCTTCTTGTACAATCTCCCTCGAGCTCCAAAAGCCAAAAACGTTGAGCCGGTAATTGAGAGTCACAATGATGATCGGCCTCCCAAGATCTATGGACCTTCTCACAAGGTGGTTGCCGTCTGTATTTGGGGTCAGCACGTCATATTACCAAAATTGAGGCGTCGGCACCCACTAAATTCAGTCGTGTTATCACCGTTGTTGAAACCTCCCCCGTGTATCCATACAAACACTGGCAGTCTGGAGTGCTCCGCAACACCCATGGACTGTGGAGGAGCATATATATTGAGGTGCAGGCAAGTGGTCTCATCGCACCTCTGCGACATTGACAATTTCTCAAACATGTGGTGCATCATAGGGTGGATGTTGTCGGTCTTTTGTGGACAGCGAGGTCCATATCGAGATGCATCCAGCTGTCCATCGAGGAGATCAACGTCGACCCGCCTGGCTGTTCGGAATCGAGCAGGAAACTGGGCGTAGGGGATACCCAGAAAATTGGCCACGCCCTGCTTCGATATAAACCCATTGATTTGCACGTCTTCGGCCCGGAAACTGAAGTTCTCTCGAACATTGTCGAGTGATATGTTCTCCATAGCTCGTATCTCGGTGTCAATGGTGCCTGGACTATTGGAAAGGGGAAATCGGGACACCACCGCTCACGACAACGCAGGACAGGGAGATTGATAAAAGAAATTATACATAACTGGCTGGTATTGCTACTCGTCACTGTGAGCATGTTCCACTCCAGAGTCTGCCTCCCCCTAACGGTGGGCCTTCCAGTAACGCACCACGTAGAGGTCGGCTTGTCGGCAACGGACCGCACAAGAGCAACAGTGTGGCACGCCACGAGCTCATCGGCACAACAACTCGGGTCTGAAGATGTGACTGCCATTGGTGAGCACTTTGCGGTTGGTCGGCGATGGACCGTGAGGCTCGAGCTACGAACCCCAAGACCGTCAAGCATCGACCAAGGCTTGCCAGAAAGAGCAACGCCTCCCAATTCGAAACGGGGTAAACCCGGGGAAGCGAAGGACATTGGTCAGGAGGTTGCGGTTCATCGCCGACGAGCCGCACTTAGAACGTCTAAATGCTCACGATTTTTCTGTTGCCCGACTGCAATAAATCGCTGTGTAAAAGCTGCGAAAATCCCCGTGCTTGGATGGACAACAAGAACCCTGCGAGAGTCACTCAGAGGGCTTACCTAGACTTTGACAATGAGCACCACAGACACCACAGATACAATGGCATCGCCTTCGGGCAGCAAAGTCAAGACCATTTTGATATGCTGCTTCGTCATGTGCGGTTC
The DNA here is from genome assembly GCF_001646965.1 of Fonsecaea nubica. Lineage (NCBI taxonomy): Eukaryota > Fungi > Ascomycota > Eurotiomycetes > Chaetothyriales > Herpotrichiellaceae > Fonsecaea > Fonsecaea nubica. Next base: position 36,578 of record NW_019173740.1, read on the forward strand.
TCTTCTGTTTGGCATAGACAGTGGTGAGCTTGGTGGCTTCCAAGCTATGGTTAGGTTAGTGGCACAGAGTCTGTGCGGTACTGCAATGCTGACAACCAAAGCTTTCTGAAGGACTATGGATACTTCGATGAAGAAACGGACGCGTACAACATTCGAACTCGGATACAAACCTCCTTGAATGCTGTATTGCTTGTTGGCGCCACACTTGCTTCAGTCTCAGCAGGCCCCATTGGTGCGAAATATGGGCGAAGACTTGGTCTGATCTGGATGGGACTTGTCGCTGTTGTTGGCGTCATCTTCCAGATCTCGGTCCCTCATGTATGGGGTTTACTCCTTGGCCGCTTCTTTGCTGGAGGTAAGACTTTCCCTCATCATTCGCACAAACCAGCTAACAAAGGTTGATAGCTGGCATTGGTTATGCGTCGAAGTGAGACTTGTCCCGTTGCTGTATTGGGAGTGGTTGCAAAGTCCCTGACTTTGGATGAACTTCGCTTGCAGGCTTCATAGCGCCGCACTGCTAACATCTGCGTGTGCATCAGTTTCGTACCGATATATCAAGCTGAAGTCGCCCCAACACAAATGCGAGGGATGATGATCGCTTTGTACCAGACTGGCATCAACATTGGTCAGCTCATAGGGTCCTGCATTAACCAAGGCACTTACAAGATGTCGACTAGATGGGCGTACAGAATTCCCCTCATCACACAGCTCGTCTTCCCTACCATCCTGATTGTTTTTGCCTCCTTCTTTCCGGAAAGCCCACGTAGGTACCTTTGAACATGCTGACCGGAAATTTGAATTTGGCTGACTTCGCACCAGGTTGGCTGCTCTCTGTCGGCAAGGTGGAAGAAAGTGCCAAGTCCATCCGGAGGCTTCGGGGAAAGAAATATCCAGAGCATCAAATACATGCCGATGTAGACGATATCGCGAAACATATCAGACTCGAGAAGGAGCTTGAGGGTTCCGGCTCTTTCTTGGATGCCTTCAGAGGTAGCGATAGGCGACGCACTCATATCGCCTGTGGCGTACTCTTGTGGCAAGTTTTGTCAGGCATCAGCTTCATCAACGGGTAATTCTTCCACGACACAGCATTGCTTCTGGGTTGATCAGACACTTACACCGACATAGGTACGGGACATACTTCTACTCGGTGTCAGGTATCTCCAACGCGTTTGTCGTGAGCATCATCTCCCAAGTCTGTCAACTGGCCGGCATTATCATCATGTTTCCATCGGTTCACTTTCTCGGTCGACGGACTATTCTCCTGTGGGGGGCTGCTGCTGAGACTATCTGCATGTTCACCTTCGCCATCGTTGGAACTGTTGCACCCAGTAGCGTCGCTGCAGCAAGATGTCTAGTGGCCTTCAGTTGTCTGTACGCCTTCTTTTTCACGTGGTCTTGGGGGCCAGTCGCGTGGATCGTTGCATCAGAGATTGGATCCAATGTGATGCGGTCCCGAACCCAGGCCTTGGGTTCTGCAGTATCATGGGCTGGCACCCTGCTCATAGCAGTCGTGTTGCCATACTTGATCAACCCAACAGCGGCAAATCTGGGTGCAAAGGTACGCTCAACTCGACATCCAATATTTGTATTTCCTAACGTGGGATATAGGTTGGGTTCATATTCGGCGTCACATGCTTGCTTGGTTTCGTCTGGGCCCTCTTTTTCCTCCCAGAGACGAAGGGTCGTTCTCTCGAGGAGCTTGACGAGCTATTTTTGAATGTAAGTCTGGATAAACACTTAGGTTGGGTGGTTTACTGACGATCTGCTAGGGTGTCTCGGTGAAAGATTTCAGTACCTACCAGTGCCGTGGTCACGTCGAGTATGAAAAACACGGCGTAATCACCACTGCTGAGCTCAGTGGGGAGACAAAGGAAGTGATGACAATCCATACGGAGAATACCAAGGCCTCTTGAGGATCAAGCAGGTGTCGAAGTGGGTTGGCAATGTGTCTAGTATTTCCATTGGTGTGCTGGCTCAAGCTTTTACTCGTGATACCAAGTTCAAATCACCATATGGGCTGAGGATAGGTCTCTTCGTAGTGCATCAACACGGAATCCCAGTCTGTGGAATTGAAGAGGACGTTGTTGAGAAACTCGTCGCTGTACAAGACTTCATCGGTATTTCGCAGAGGCTCCAAGGTCCCGGAATCAGTAATATCGCCCTGGTCAAGGGTTCGGAAGCGAATAACGTTCTTCAGCTCAACAGGCATATGCCGATGGTGACAGTCTGTCTGCTGGAGCCGAGCAAGGACAGCTGCAAGTGTATGGCCCTGGGACCAGTGCGCACCCCAGGAAGTGTCTTGGAGTAGAAAATCCTTCAATAATGTAGCTGATGTGATAGCATTTTCGAGCTCTTGGATAAACTCCTTTGAAGAATTGTGTGTTCTTTGAGCCTCAAGAAAGACATCCACAACAAGCATCAAGGCTCGTGAAGCGCAGTATAGCAATTGGTTCAGTCGAGAAGCCATCTGGAGATAAAAGTCAACGCTGAACCACATAAGGGTCCGACAGGCCTGCGGAATGGTCGAAGCAGCTTCCTGTGCTAGAATTGGAGAGAGTTCTTGGGCGTAACTTGACGTGTTTGTCAAGGAGGCAAGTCCAAGTACAAAAAGTAGTCTGTTGTTATGGTGCAACATGCAAAGCGCTTTATATTCGCATTCGGAATGGTGTTGTAGGAAAGTCAGGTCTGCTCCGTAGCGATGTATCTGTTTGAGAACCTGCTCGCAGTTCCGGACGATATCAGCATCGACGGGTCGGCTTGCATAAACTGCTCTGAGCAGTGATCGGAGACAGTGAGAAGCCTCTACAGCATCACCAAAGAATATGTCTCCTGGGATGCTGGACTGGCTCGGTAGCGCCGTGATTTCCTTGGGCGACACGACGAGATTGAGAGGTTGGCCCATCATGGCGGAAATTATCGCATCCTCAAACAGGCAGCCCTTCCACAACACTGTGTTGAGATGTTCACCGTCAGATGTCACGACCGAGGATGCCTTGTCTAGGCCCAAATCCCTGGCCATCTTACAGAGGAGTCCAAGTCTTAATCCCGTGGACATGATGTCGCCATGGCCATGTGTGACGAGTTCAAACTTTGTCAACACGAGCAGAAGCGCCTGTACGGTTTGAATCCTCGGCTGATATTGGTGCCGTGTACTGAAGAGGACCTTGAGCTCGTGTGCAATGATTTTCTGTATGTGAACGTAGTCCCTCCAAGAAGCGATGGCAAGATGATGGCGTGCGGCTATACCAAGTATCACACTTTCCAACAGCGGCGTGACGGGAAAGTCTCGTAGACTTGCATGGGTGACGACGGGAAACACGGGCTGGATATGCTCAAAGAAGACGAGGTAAAGATGCTCCTTGACATTTGGACTGAGATCTAGCGTTGTTGGCTCATCGGCGGTCGTCAAGCCAGCAGACTTCGGGGGGTGCAGGGCCTGTAACATGGCTGGCTCAGGTGGTGGTTCCTTTGCGGCGTGGAGATCCATCGGATGCCCACCGGCATTGCTTGAAGGGCCCCAGTAGACTTTTCGAGAAAAACCTTTGGGGGTAGAAGACATGAAAGCCCGCTGAGCCCGTGCTGGCCAGGGAATGCCCTCGAACTCGCAGGAAAGACTGTATTGTCGACATCGAGAACAACAAAGTGTGAAATATGGAGGGTGTTCGAATTGGCATTTCAACCTGAGTCTTGAGGAGAAATTCAGCCTACATATGTCGAGACGGGGAAAATTGACCTACCTGCGGCAGTTGTCGCAAATATGGTGCGCCATAGACTTGGGGACAGGAGAAAAATGGCCGTCAGGACAGTTGGTGAAGTTGGACGGGTGGAAGAAGAAAGATTTGATGGTGGTAGCGACGGTGTCGATCGAGGGTCAGCTGATCGGAATGGCAGCACCTAGCACCACCAGTCCAGGTAGGCACCTCTAGGTTGGGTGGTTATACCTAGGTGTCTGTTTTGGGCGCCTCGGGTACTAATTACCGCCCCTATTGAGCTTCGAGGGTTTCCCCCAAATTTGATTGAGTGTCGTCACCGAACTTTCAACATGGTCTTCCACAGATCCCATCGAGACTGTCTCTCTCAAGTTCTGTTCATTTCCACCTTTTGACCCGCCCTTGGTGCTGGTGCACTCGCTCAATGATGCAGAAAGGGAGATGAAGCGCTTGCGAACAGGCAGAGCCTGTCAACAATGTCGCTCGTCCAAGCGACGGTAAGTCCAGAAAAAGAACGCAGCTGTCCACATCGAGACGTTGCTCTGACGATGTAGCGCAGTTGCGAGGGCGGACCGCCTTGCAGAACCTGTGTGTCTAGAGGCACAGAGTGTGTCTTCGACCAGGACCAGCAGCCAACCTCTCATCGAGCCATCCAAACTGATCAGGACGGAAGTGAGACGTCGTGGAAAGTCGATCTTCCCTCAACAGCCTCGACAGTTGTAGCTTCTCTTCTTGACAGGTAAGTTGTCTTCAGAGGTAACAGGGGCCCATCACTCTCTGTCTGACTGGGATTGAAAGATATTTCTCTACGATCGCGCCTCACTGGCCACTTGTTTGGGAGAGAGAACTCGTTCAGGATCCCTATCCTTCTCCGCTCTTACTCCGTTCAGTCTGCCTTGTGTCGGCTCACTTGGCTGGCGCCAGCGCCAGTACAACCGCCCTAGTCGAAGACATCACTCGGTCCATCCACGAATGCTTTGATGCCTACGAGCTGCTTTCTCTCCCTACACTGTCGACACTGCAGTCGCTCCTCCTGCTGCTCGCCTCGCCCCGGTTTTCTCAACAGTCCATGATGACAGCGTCCGCGTGTCGGATGGCCTTGACACTGGGGCTCCATCGACCACACCATCCTCGACCGGTGTTGTATTGGTCCTGCATCGTGGCTGCGCGCTGGGAGTCCTTGAGATCAGCGAGTACCCGCTCAGCTGACCGCGTGTGCTTTGATCTCGAAATGACGCCGCCGCAAACCGAGCCAGACCCATTGACGATCTTTGGCGCCTTGTACCATCTGTTGGCCTGCGCAGACAGAAACAGGGGGCATCTGGGGAGTTTGCCCATCATCTTGCGATCCCAGGATATGTACACGCGGGGTACAATAACGACCAGGACGGAAGATGATCCCTCCACCGGCATGCCGGGACAGGACCAGGAGACTGTACAGGCTCTTTTGGAACCGCTTGTCCAGTATCTATCAGGTGCTGACACAAGCACCAGCGGTGCTTCACCAACGATAACAACAGGTCGCCCATCCGTATTTGGGTTCAATCCGTTCCACTATTGTACTCAAATGCCTGATAAGTAAGGCTTGGGAGCACAGTGGACGGTCATAGACTTTATATCCAGGGTTGAATAGTGGTTCAGGGCACGAACTGGCACCTCTACCCTCTGCTTCTGACCTATTGCAAGCACTCTCGTGCTTCTATATACAGGACACGACGCATTTGAGACAGGGTCAAAGAAGTTTTCGCTTCTGGACTGTTGGTGTAGGCCCGTGAAAATTAAAGCTTTTCTGGAGACCTTTGAAGCCCAACAGTTGCCTCACTCAACGTTATATAGCCACACACACGGGTCGTGAACTTCTCGGAATCACTATCGAAAGCACATAGCGATGAGCATGCCTACACCAGCCTCAAACGCATCTCCTCGTGGTCGTCGCCCTGTTTGGCGACTGTTTCTTTCGAGCTATGCCATTTCCAGATTTTAATTTCCTCAAACGGCATAGCGGTATTCGACGCAGCTAGCCAATGGAATATCGTGGTTTTGGAAATCTGGGTTAGACTGCTTTTCTTGCTATGCTACGCTTGTCCTGCTGCTGGCTTCGTTGCATTCTGGTGTGGAATGAATGTCTGCTCCCTACCTGCCCAGAGTACATTATTCCACGTCTATACGGCGCATTTACCCACGTCCTGGACGTAGTTGGTGCGCAGGATATCTCGTATCCTTGATCCTCATCGGACAGTCTGGCAAGCGCTGGAGACAGGCAGTGTGGACATCTGCGTCTCCAAGCACGGGGACCAGGAGAGTTGCTGCAACGGCGAGATTCCCTTTAGAGCAAGGGACGGTCCAATTGTTACCCTGCGAGGCACAGCCCATCTCTGGCGATGATGCTGCGACGGCCTCGCGTGGGAGAGGTGGCAAACATTGTTGAGCTACGGAGTAGCCTGGCCATCTTTCAATTTCTCTGCCATATGGACAATGGTGCGTTGCAAATTCCAATAGTGACGAAAATGGCACGCCTTCTCTCATTCCCGTCCAGGAGCAGCGCAGTCCTTCCTTTGAGGTCAAAAGCAGTACCTACCATCGTCAATTCTTGAGTCATTTCCTTGGATCGCAGAACTGGTATTGCGTTATTTGACTTGCCCCCCCGTTCGAATTGCCATCAAATTGGCTTGGTGGAAAGGAAAAAAAAAGTCCACGGTATCGACGAGGAACTGAATTGGGAGAGTTCGGTGTGGACATTTGTGTTACCTGAAGGACCCAAAAATTGCACTTCTCCTCTAGACACGGGCAAGCGGGAGAGACCCAATCCGCCCATGAAAAATCGTTCGTAATCATCGGAGCCATCGGACGCACGCCATACTCAACATTTGAAACTCATTATTGTTCCTGATCGACCATTTGGCTGTCCGGTGCCCAGTGGATTAGTGAGAGACCACGCAAGGTGTTTGCACGACGAGTTTGTAATTGCCTCAAAGCTGCAGAACCAGGGCCGTTCACACAGCATCGGACATGTTTCCACTGCACTCAGAGGCAAAACCTTATACCTAGGAGGGATGGGGGCCGATTAGTACTTGTAGGATTATTGTGACTGTGCTCCACAAACATGGAAGAATGCCGAGTTGGCCACCATCGTTCAAATCATGGTCGTTTGATTCGTCATATTGATTCGTCAGTCGTGCCTGTGCAAGTGCAGGTCGATGTTGAGCTCAGTGGCACGCTAGCTCTCGTTACCCTCCGGCAAAAACCGTGAAGAGGTTGTGGAGATCTCGACCACATCCTAACTCGGGATCGAGCACTGATAATATCAAGGAATCTCTATCTTCTCTCTGGGAAGCCGGAAATAGATCGGCAAAAGCTCTCCTGGAGGTTGAACTCTTCTGGGTGAACTACCCTTGCAAGTTATGTGGCTTTTGGCTCGGAGGTAACCAGCGTCAAGCGTTTCATAGCTAGCTATCAACAAAGCTTTTGTGGCCATGTTGATCGTGCATACCTGTAACACTAGTCGGAATGTTTGGAGGCTTGGGAAACAAAGGACTTACGCAACTTATCGTGCTTGGGGTCGATTTCCAGGTGCGGGTGGGTTGAGGCATGGACTGCCCTTTCAGACCAGATTGTGACTCTCGAGCTCTGAAGAGTCTAAGACAAAAGTCACAAAAAAAGAGTAATTCGATCATCGGTATGGTTCATACATCGCCGCCACTTAGCTGTAGGCAAAAGGTCCGAGGAGCTGAAGCGGGGTTTCAAACCGTGCTCGTCGTCGACTTGTGCTCCGTAATAGCGCTCGGATGTCAAACCATGAGACAGCACGAGGGATCATTAGGCGCTATGGCCAAAAGGTATTGAATGGAAGCCAAAGTCCCTTCGACTCGATGATGATGGGCAAGCCAATACCTCGTACTTCGTGGCATACGAGTAGAATGGCTCCCAGCCACAGCATTTCAATGTATCGAGCCATCATCAAACCATACTTGCGGGTTGGATATCTGGTGCAGTGCCAACACCCGTATGCTCTTGTTGGTCCACTTGCTCTTTCTCAGTAATAATGCATATCATGCCTGATAGGTTGTTCTCCTCCTCCTTGATTTCCGCGTGGCGAATCAAGATCGATTGACTTGTGAAACACAGTTTAATCACCAGCACTCGCCAAGGGATTATCCACTGTCTGGGATATCGGTAAATGCCATTGGAGAATGGGCACTCATTCCTGGAGCTCGTAAGTTCCCTCGCGGAACAGGCGGCAGACGCGAGATTTCTTGGGGCGCCTGGCAAGGTACCGAGTACTCGCACGGACTCGAGCTCTCGAGGTAGACGTATGGAGTATAGCGTGCAAGGGACGGGTAGCTCGCCTCGATTGACCATGCCGCACCTGTTTCGGTAGTACTTGTAGTTCTTGTAACCGCGCTGATTCTTTCTGTTTCTACAGGTACTTTGTCGGAGCTCCAGACTTGGGCATGCAAACGGACACCGTGAAGCGCAGAGGTGGAGGTCCAGGGGGTAGGGTACGAGTAGAACCTTCGAGTCCACAAGGTTGACTCCTGCGACTGGTGAGGCTGTGACTGAGGTCGGGCGCATGTGCATAAGGTATGGAGGACCCGTAGGTTCTCACTTGTACACCTGCAGCCTCAGGATCAGCCTACTCGTAGTCAACCTGGCTGATTGTGGGTACTCCATCTACCAAGAAGGTAAGGTAGACTTTGTGGGAGTCATGTCGCTGCAAGGAGGCTGTCCATGCACAAGAAAGGGTCAACGGGAGCGGTGAAGTTGGGTCGTTGATGATTGCTACTCAGGCGCCCCAGAAACTTGCCTGCCACCCAGCCAATCGCAATGCGATATTGTCTTCGAGAAAGAACCATCAAGCAAACTTGTGTGAATTGTCTTGCTCGGACGCCTCATCAAGGAGAAGTAGAGCAAGAGACTTTCAAATCAGCAGAGGCGGTCGAAAATGCCTCATCGAGGCCTGTTTGCATTCACTCCAGCAATCAACAAAGCATCCTTGTAATTGTACATTTGAAAATGGGAACTGGTTCAGCCTGTACTCGCCTGGATCTTGAGCTCGGGGGCTGTAACCTCGAGTCCTAGGCACGAGTCTCGTTGAAGTGACGGCATCGACCTCTTCTCCCGACTGAAGACAGTGTCTCTCGCCGTCCATACCACGCACACCCTGATGTACACCCACCGTGAACCTCCTTTTCTCATCCTGATCTTTTCCGTATACCCAACCCACCTGAAATCCATGATCGAAATCCAATGCTGGATCATCCTGCCCTCTCATTTTGCCATAAGCCATCCCATGTTAATGCAATGCTTTCTTTTCAAGGCAGCAAAAGCCCTCATTCGTCATATTTAACACAAGTTGTCGAATTTATTCTTCTCTGTAAACAGCCCACCCATCCTCCTCCCCAAACCATGCTCTCGCTAAGGCCGCACCGCTCTCGGTGGGCTGACTGAACGCCACTTGCGCTGGCTCAATTTCCATGCCGTAAATAAATTGGCTCATAACACATTCTAGAAGATTGTTCGCAATGCCTTTGTGACGGAAAGCCTTGCTCGTCCAAATTCGACTGACGCCCACCACGGCTGGATATGTCTCCTCGGAGATGCTGATGCTTGACGGATGCGATGACGAGGTGGGACTTGCAATCGGGGTGGGAATTTGCGGTTTCTGCGCCATTCGATTATTGTCCTCGTCATTCGTTTCGGTGGCTGCGGGTGAAGCTGGACCAACAGGGTTGAAGTGAGCAGTCAGAGGGATTGTCTCGCTGGTTGTGGTCTCGCATGGTAAGACCCGATGGGCTTTGGTGATACGCTCTGCCAGGCAAATACCGACACACTTATCGTCGATAATGTGCAAGAAAGCCTTGAATCTGTCGCATTTGCGGCCACCCGATTCCTCGTCCTTTTCTCCGTCTGGAATGCGCTGGCTCCACAACTCCTCCTCTTTGATATCCACGCTGCCGAGCTCCTTGTTTACGATCCCTAGCACCTTCTGAACCACGCGTCGACTGGGGAGGGCCATCTTTCGATCCACCACAACAACGCTGCCCGGGATATGCGAGACCTGATAGCACCATCGCATCGCTGACTTGAGAAATGCTTTTCCAAGTTCAATGCCCGAGCTGTCGCGATTGTGGTACATATTGTGCAATTGCGTGTCTTCTGGAAGTGAAGGCGTGTAGGACATTTGGCACTGTGAACATGTGGTAGGGACAAGCGGCTGACCTAGATCGAGTATTGTTTGAACGAGTTTCTGTTTCGGTGGCGCCGGCTTCGGGACCTGTATTGTTGGTCGCGCCACGGGCGTCCTCTCCGGAGCCGGCTGAAGCATGGGCTCATTGCCCGAAGAATGCGAGCTTTGAACGCGTGTGCTAGAGTTGAAAATTTCGCATAGCGGTTCGGAATCGTGACGCGTACTTCCAGGCCCACTCGGTCCGCTCGTCTGCTCCTCGCGTTTCCGCTTTGCGTTTTTGAGATCCTTCTTCTCTTTCTTAGACTTGTCGAGGAACGAGAATGTAGGCTTTCGAGCCTTGGCATTAGGTGGTGTTAGTTGCAAGCCAGGCGGTGGCGAGGAGGGTGGCGTGATTGTACTAGAGCCCATGTCTTCTTCGTGGGACTCTGCAGAGAAGACGGTGCTGTTCTTTCGGGAAGGTGAGGATGATAGAGCCGCGACACTGGTTTCTCGAATGGCGCGTTCGAGGCTGTCTTCGAGATCGAGAGGGTGGATTGCATTCTCGCTTGACGCCGCGGTAGAGGGCGCGTTCCAGGCGTCGTTGAGGCAGAGGCGCTTTGGTGGACGATAGTCTTCGCCATCCCAAGCGCGCCGCACATTGCGGCTGTACGTACGCATGAAAAGGCCCCTGATAAAAGAAAACTCCAAGTCAGCTCTTTATCACTTGCAGGGGTCCTCAAGACCGGAGACAATAACATACCCTTTGTAGCTGTTTGTGACGGTGTAAGGATAGACAGCAGGCGACATTGTCGCGCCGCAAGAAGGCGTATTCAAGAAAGTTCCAACTGGTACACGAAAAACAACAAGGTGTAGGCGAAAAGATATTGGGTGACGAGTTATGTGATGAAGAGTTGCAAGATGTTTTGGAACAAGTACAGGTGTGAAATGGGGACGCGTTCCCTTGGGGGAGATGGTTTCGGGGATAGCTTTGATTTAGCGGGCGACGGGGGAACGGTCTCGGGTTGACGATGCGAGCCGGGGGTGCGCTCTGAGAAGAATAATAATGGATTCGGTGGTTTCGGAAGATTGAGGACTAGGTCTTTGGGTTTGAGCTTGTATGGTGGTTGTCGGCAATAATTGCGAGGGGCTCGAGGGGGCTTGACGAAGTCTAGAGCTGATGCTAGCTTTGGCTGAGGCCTTTTGGGTGGGTGTGGGTGAGAGTGCGCTGGGCCCCGGGAGCCGCTGGCAGCCACTCGCAGTCACTGACGGCCACTGCCAACCAGTCCAGTTAAAGCGTCCAGGGGGTCTGGTGGGGTGCGGAGGGGGGCAAATAACTTTGGAATCTCGCCGATTCCTTCCTTCTTCCTTCGCTGCACTGCCCTGGCACCTTGTGCAATCGAGGTGCAGAGGCTCAGCCAAGCGAGCGAACTTGTTGTGCACCTTGGCTTGCCTGGCAGCCGTGCTCGTGCTGTCGGCAGAGCGGGCTTCCTTGTGCTGACTGATCTGCTGCTTTTCTGCTCACGGCAGCCGATCCTCAAACAGTCAGAGTGTGTCCCTTCTTTCCCACTTCTTTTTTAGGCTGTACAGGGAGGAGGGGGGGTCGAATAGGAGGCGCGCTCGAAGCAAGTCGAGCCGTTAAAAAGTCGGGGGGGTTTTGAGGGTTGCTGACCGGTACGATGTAAGTACCTGGGTACGTAGCTGGCTGGAAGATTGGTAGTTGAAAGGTGAGAATGACAGTAGAGGGTCGAAATCCAAGATGTTTGTGTGAATAAGTAGGCAGATGGTCTAGGTCTTTGATCTCGCCGGGTGATCAGGTGCCCAGGCTCGTGATGAATGGCCCAAACCGTGACGCGAGGAATACAAGAAGAATACTCGGTATGGTGTATCAGTTCACCACCGCAACGATAACTGTTTTAAAAGTACGAGAGGCCCGTGGTGGGAGGCCCTTCTCGAAAGAATGGAAAAGGTAATGAATGATAAATGTTTAAGGACCCTTGGTGCCTTGTGTTGGGGTGAAATCGAGGTGACGAGGTTGGGATGGGGACAAAGAATAATAAAGCACAAAATAACAATACGAGTATGATTTGACCCCACGGCTGATCTTCTGATGATGAGTCTTTCTCGATGCGCTTGAGGTTCTAAGATCAATACCCTCTGTTGTCTCGGGCCACCGTTCACTTTGTTGTTCGACAACTAGACAGTCCATTGTTCTCGCCCTCGTTAGCCCGCCCCCCATCTCCCTACTACTGCTTGCATTTGCCTCTCGTCTCCTGCACAAGGTGCGGCCAAACACCAGCAAGGCCACTCTTTTCTGCCCGCTGCCCTACGAGATCTACGAGTACGAGTAGAGGACTGGAGAGACGAATGCGCCCTCCCTCAGTCGCCCATGATTGTCCTGCCCACAACCCGCCATCCGCCATCCCATCCTCCTGCATCCTGTACCTCGTGTCGACCACCCTCGCCCTTTTTCGTTGGACAAATCATGAGTCAAGGCGTTCAAATAGAATGGCCCAGTCCTGACGCCTAAAAGTGCTTCACAGCCAATACCATTGCACCGCCCCAGCTCCCTCGCAAGGGATCCATCGCAGCGACCACGAATCACGGGAGGCAGTAGTCGACAACTCGACAGGGATCTTTGCCCGAACAAGGAGAGACATCGCCACCTTTGGGGTCTCCCGGGGTTGCGGCTTCTTTCTGGTGCCCTTTGCCTCTACAAGTTCTCGAGGGATTGACAATCGGGATCGTAATCGCTCACGAAAATTCCTAACCGCGCGAAGCCGACTAATCCTGTCAGGTCTTGTCCACCACTCAATGGCCGCCACCTTTGACGAATACCTAGCGGTGCCAGTGCTGTGAAATGCTCGTGTCTCGCATATGCCTGAGAACGGTGTGGAAAGTGAGCCTTGGTTTGTGGGGATCCCTTTCCATGTAATCAGGGCGAAGGAGAGACGAAAGCCACCTGTGGTACCCCGTCGAAGGGCACGCAGATTAGCACATACCCGCCCCATGACTTTCATTTTCGTGATTCGTTGGCTCATGCCTGTGAAAGATCCTCCCCTCTGTGTTGGCTCAATGTCTGGCTGCCAGATATCAGGCAGATCTCTGGCTGGCAAACCAGGTCAACAGGCAGGCACAAAGTAGCTCAGGCGCCTGTGACCCAACAAATCATGCTTTGTGGACAAACACTGTGACCGGAGGACAGTCGTGTTGCTCAGTTGAAGCAGCCAATGGTGCCTAGCCATTTATCACAACATCGATGGGGTTTGTGACACGTCAGTCGGCCAATACAGCCGACTGCAAAGATGGGTCAGCACTGTGCGCTCTCAAAACGATGCCGAACATGATTGAGATTGCCTTTCATGGCAAGAGCATTGTTTGATCACTGCCTAGCAAGCCGCTGCTCGCCATATCCCAACAACTTTCGTGGCCAGAAATAGTGGCGGCATATTACAGGGACGGAAAACCGGCTTGGACCGGCTCGATGTGATCTCTACACGCCAAAAACAGAGAGGGGGCAAATTATGTGGATTTGAAATTGTCCAAGATCATTCGAAATGTGGACTTTATGGCAGACGATACCGTGGCTATCGAACTACCAGAGTGACGGTGGACTTTACAAGCAGTCACAGCCAGCTGCAAGCCTTTCGACCAGCGAAAACAGTTGGCCACCCCGGCCTGCACATCAGTGCGTAAACATGTACCGTGGATTCTCGTCGCCCATTTCCGCAATTTCTTCCTCTGCCTTCCCAGCCATGTTTGCATCCTCATGCCCAGCTCGGCGGCGCTTGTTTCGGGCAAAGAAATAGGCTCCCATGAAGACATATATTCCACCGGCCATAGCGACCATTGAAAGCGACACGGCATGGCCGCGGACAAATCGAGGAGCCTCGTTGGTTTTATAGAGCTGAAATTGGTCAGAGGTCGAGATTATAAAGGGAACGCGAGATGCCAAACTTACGAAAGGGGCCATGATACCAGCTGCATTTCCGATCTACAGCTTCTAAGTTAGACTCGTCGACAACGCCGGAGCCGGAGCCCTTGAGGAGAAATTGACTCACAGTAAGTTGAATGCCGCTCGCAGTTGTCCGTTTGCCATACCGAGGCTGATCTGTTTCCGATAATCAGCTACTGTGTGTCTGGAGCAAAAGACACCAAGACTTACTTGAAGGCAGCCACGCAAGAGGAATGCCAACTGAGACGTAGAGCCCTGTCGCGACCATGAAACAGGCGAAATAATGGGCTCCTGGACTTACGTCTGCGATCAGAATGGCGTAGCCAATGATGCTCACCAGGCAGAAAGGAGCGACAGCAAGCGCTCGATGCTGGGCTCTATCTGAAGCCCAAGCGACAACCAGGTAAGTGATTGCGCCCAACGCGTAGCATGGCACAGTGAGGGCCTGCGTCTCGGCTGTCGACCATGTCCCCAGTCCCTTGATGATGGTGGGCAGAAAAGTCGAATACCCATAGAGCATGGTATCGACGCCGAACTGACCAAAGGCAAACATCCACACTTTCCAGTCCTTGAGGGCTTTCATCACGTCTTCTTTGTGGAGCTCGTCCCCTGACGAAGTATGGCCGATCTGGCGTCGCTTCCGCAGAACCATCAGCTCTCTCTCTTTTTCAGAAAGATAATATGCCGACTCTGGTGCGTCGGCGAGCCAGAAATAGACTATGACACCCAATACAACGCTGGGAAGGCCCTCTATGATCATGATCCATCTCCACCCTGACTGGCCGGCCACACCGTCCATAAATCCGATGCCATAAGCCAGAAGGCCGCCCACACTTCCAGACAAGGCGGCCGAGACAAAGAGATAGCCGACTCTGAGCGCGATCTCTCTTTTGGTGTAGAACAGGGTGAGATATATCGTCATACCTTGTGGAGGTCAGTTCGCTTGTTCCTATAATCAGGACAGTCCAACTATTGGTTACCTGGGAAAAGTCCTGCCTCCAGAGCGCCCATGATCAAGCGGCAAGCAATTAGTCCTCCATAGTTCTGGACAATGCCTGTCAACGTTGCCACAATGCCCCACCTGATGGTGGAAGAGAGAATGTCAGTGTTCCGTTGTGCAGGTGGATAACAGGAGATCATCTCAATTGTGTCACTTTTCCCGATGCGACGGACCTGCTTCGACTGGTTCTGTCGCAAGTGTGCCACGAGAGGCCACGAAGTTGAGCCGGAATGGACGGGACTTACGACAAGGTAATGAAGGCAATCCACCGGCTTGGCCTGAGTCGCTTGATGACAAGATTGCTCGGTGTCTCACAGAGAATATATGTGACGAACAACAGGCTAACCGCCGTTTGATACTGCGATCCTTGAAGCCCCAAATCTTCTTCCATGTTATACAACCGCGCGTTGCCAATGTTGACTCTGTCCAGGAAGGAGAAGAGGTAGAGGAGCATGGTTGGGGGAACGATGTACAAGTCAAGTTTCCGGACCAGACGTCGTTCGGCGGCGTGATCGATGGTTGGGAGGGAGTTTATGTCTTTTTCAGAGGCGGTGACAATGTTGGCGCCATCGTCGTATTCCGTCGAGGGATGCTTTTCGGGGTCGAGTTTCGCAATGGACTCCCCGTCGCGGGTTGGGCTCGAGTCATTACTTGCGCCCGTCATGGTGGGGGATTCAATGAGATAGGACCTGTGGTCCACGAGGTGAATGGGAATAGAGGCTGCGCGACAGCTCAATCGCGAAATATCTGCGCTCGACAAATTGTCCTCTTAATTCAACCTGGCGACAGGAACAATATTGCTTTGGTGCCCAAGGCCACTGGATCTCGGGGGACCGTCACACTCTGCAGCCCACGATGGTAACAGCTCGAATCCAGAGTAAGCCCGAGGGAGGGCTAGGGTGTATATATCCGAACCAGAGTAAGGAATATCTACTCCGTCTAATCCCACAGAGAAGATGGAGAGCCAGTGTCCCCGGGGCCGTTATCTCCCCCCTCCCTGTCTTCATATCTTGCACTTGCCCATCCTAGTGCGAATTTCCAGCAATGACGCCGGTTGATGCTCATGCCACTACCGCCAGTACGGCTCGGCATATCGATCAGCGGGCAGTTTGGTGCAACGAGAAACGTGGAGATTATCAGGGACCCTTGCGTGCTGGACTCCCACTGCTTCTAGATACCATTGTGACGCTGGCCCAGGAACTTGGCGCTCAAGGAGAGGCTCATGATTGGCCGATATGGATGCGAGGTGGAGATTTCATTTGGTGGAGGATCTGCAGGGTGGCGTCCAAGTGCGTCCCTTAGCCGGACGTCATACGGTCCGTCACGGAGAATCACCGACCTCAGGCACCCTCGAGGGACAAGTCGAAACCTCTTAGAGCTTACACTGCTTCGACGGACAAATGTATCTTTGGCGGCCTTTGGCCAGAGGCGGGGATATACGCGACGACCGACTAGGCGAGCACGCGAAATGCGAAGGATTCATGTTCGGCAGTTCAGAGAGACATGGCTGCCACGAGACAGAGAGGTTCCAGAAGCCGAGCCAAGAGAAACTTGTTCCCCGAATGTCGCGACGAGGAATTGGGGGGCTTACAAGATACTAGGTAAGCAGGTGGCAGGCAGGAGATATACATTGAAATGGTACCATTTACCTCTGGGAAAGGGCATCGGGTAGGAGGGAGAGAAGGTCAAGCGGGATATGCGCCCGCTTGTCCCTCAGCCGCCAAGTATCTTGTTTCATAACGAGCCCTCGACAGTCTGACAGGACGCAGAAAAACACACTGTCTGTTTATTGAGTAACGGCCTGGATCTCACAAAAAAGGAGAAGTACCACTGACTACTAGGTGGATCGAACGTAATAGCTGATCGACGACGACCATCCCACCTACTACTTCCTTACTACTTACTACTCAACCAGTATCACCACACCAACCGTCTTCTTTCCTCCTTCCTCCCGTCAAAAGAGCAAAAAACTCACATTGACCTTTCTGCCGTGAGAAAACCCCGCGAAGGAATTTTTTTTTTTCAGGTTTCACATTCGTTGGGATCCAAGTTGCGTCCATGCTCCCACCTATAGCTTGATATCATGGATCCAGAGCTCCTACGCACCCACTATGATCATATCGAAGTCATCCATGATAACGAATTAGGGAGTTACAAGAACTGTAGAGCTCCTACGTTTCCATGAATGCTTGGATATTCACTTCTAGCCTGCGAATTAGGGAGATGGATGGATGAAACAAGACTGTGGACGAGCCTTACAGCTTTGCACCATATCACCGGTTGAATGTGGAAGGAATTCTGGCACAGTAATATATGTCTCGTGGTTTTTTCGAGGGTGGACCTGGTGAGTGAATGAGTGAGTGCTACATGGCGGGTGAAAAGTGTTTGTTAACTGCCCAGCGCAGCAGGACTAAAGCGGAGGGTGTGCCGACTACGGTGGACGAATGGGCTATCTATCACGCAATGAGTGTTGACTTGAATATCTTTGCTCATACATTGTCGATGCCTCCGTCGAAACGAATCACTCTATATGCATGCCCACCTCAGTCGTTGTGGATTCAACGCCAACACTGCTTTAATTGAAGTACTTCAGATCTATGAACACACCGCGACACAGCATTGGTGCTATTACTCCCTGACTTCTTCTTGGGCTGTGACACATGATTTGTTTTGCTGCAGGGGCGTTGCTTTGACAGCGACCATTGACTCCATCCATTCAAAGCAGAATGTTCGCTACAGATATCGGAGAATGCGTTTCAAGGCCCTTGCAATCCGGAATTCAGATGACACTGGAAGCCATATTAGACCAATGACATGCCACTGCTTCTACCATAGAAGGGCCAATTCCTGGCTGACTAGCACGGTCTGAACCGACATCGACGGCACGGAAGGTCATGACGGGAAACACTTTAGGATACTCGGTCTTGAAAGAAGGGTCCCTTTGACGGTATGCTCGCCACATGTGCTTCATTTTGCTAGCATGTTCTGTAAATAGCTATGAATACGAAATGCAGGAAGGAATAAATAGAAGAGCGGGCAATACATAGCACGGAGTTCGTATGTTGGCACATACGTAAGCAAGGCTGTTGCGATGAGGCTGAGCTCCAGAGTGGGGCCCAGACCCTGTGTCGTTCCTCCGGCAAAGCCCCTCGCGTCATCAGCAAAACATTGTGCAGTGCTTGGGTAATTTTGGCCTTCGAAGTGTCTCAGGCTTCCAGGCTTCCGGGCTTCCAGGTTTGCATTTTGGCTATCACCTGTTTATCTCAATCACCGCAGTTGTGCGCAGTCTGTTATGCAGGCATCAGCTATAATGCTTAAGCTATCCCCTTCGTGAACTGAAGTGCCCCTTTCCCTTCATGAGAGGTCGAGAACTGACAATCAAGACGCCACACTCATCCCTTTCTGTTTGACGCTTCTGGCACTCGTCGACCAACTTTCATTGCGAAACTTGGAGACTGGCCACCTAAGGTGCCTCCGTACACATGAGTGCTCCTATCGAAGCTCAATCTATATCCTCACTAAGCAACCTGCTCGCAAACCCACCACGCTACCCGAGAAATCCCACTCATCAAGTCCACGAATCACTTGTGCTCTACATCGTCCGGGTACCTGGCAGCAAAGGTAAGAGGAGGACAGAATTGTGCAAGAGAAGGACATACATTGAGTTCTTGTAGATGTGTTTCTCACACCTCTGAAGCCCGCGACCAAAGCCTCGATAAGTATCGAGGCTGTGCAGTCCAGTCTATATTACCTCCATGTCGAGAGACCGGAAGATGAGGCGTTGAGAAAATCACTGGAAGCCACACAGATTACAGACAACCGCAGCCATGAGGTCTCGCCAATACAGAGAAAGCCTCTTCCTCCAGCACCGTACGCGAATTATCCTGCTTCACAGAGACCTCCAACCCCACCAAAGAGTTACCCTCATTATCAACCGCCATTACTAGAGTCAAAAACTGCGACTCAGGCTGAGCGCTATGCTGCCCGTGGCACTCACATCAGGCTGAATACCAGGGAGCATCTGGACGTCCCTCCGACTTCTGGAAAACCTTTCGGTAGCCGAATAATGCCTTCGCAGATGCGTGATGGCGATGAGAGTCCATCTCCAAGTCCTATCGAAAATGCACAGATGCAATTCAGATTGGCCAGGAAGCCAGTCCGACCGGTAGTTCAGGCTGATACTCAAGGTCATAATCGGTCAGATACTGACCAGGAATCGCCGATCAGAGCCAGGCTTGATCATTCCTCGCAACTGTCTAGTTTTCCCCCCACAGGGTCTATGGCTTCGAAGCCGGGGTCGGCAACGTTGCGCATAACGCTGATTCGCAGAGACCCTGCTTCTGGTAGTCAATGGAACGTTGGTAGCATAGTTCAGCAAACCACAGAAGCCCCTCTGAGGAGGGTCGACGTTGAGCTCACCTCGCCGGGTTATATCAAGTTCGTGCAGTCAGAAGCTGGTGGAGGCACTGCGTTCCGCAGAAAGGTTGCCTATATGCAAACGTCTAGTGACGATGGGTCATTATTAACAAAGAGGAGACTCAATTCCACGGATTCTTTCTCGAATGCCCCTCCGTCAACCAGCCGAAGACCGAAACAGGCCTATGCTTTCATCTCGCCGTGGCAAGGTATGTGTGCCTTTGGCAATGGCCTGGATGGCAAAAGCCTTCGGTGTCGACACTTCCTACCCGGTACAAATCCGTCTATGCCAGGTGTCAGTGCAGATGTTGCAGAACTACGCTTCAACCTGCCATGGGCATCACTTCGGTTGAAGGACCCGAACAAGAAGCAGGCCAATCATATATCAGACTGGTCTCACGACACGTCCAACACACGTCCGGAAACTTCCTCCAACAAAGAAGTATGGAGGCGAAGCTTCCAAACCTTGACGCACAGAGCTCGAAAGCAGCTCTCTATCAGTGAAAGCAACGACGACTTTGCACAGGTCGACATGCCAAATGAACAGCCTCGGTTGAGCCTTGATCTTGGACGGGAAAAGGCTGGAGGAGGTTTCAAAGGCCATAGTGCTAAGCTCGGGAAGCTCATTATCAATGATGAAGGCCTGAAGATGTGTGATCTGGTAGTCGGAGCATGCATGGGGGTCTGGTGGCAGCATTATGCGGGAGATATGTCGTCTTCATGAGCGTTTAGTCCAATCGCCATCCGTTGAATACATGAGATGGGGTTTCCAGCTTGGATAGGAATAGTAATACTCAGTGACCATCCGCATCTGAGCTGTGGTCATGGGCACTTTGACTGTCTACATCTAGGTTTCGGGACGAACGAAGCTTCTCTTATGCACGTTGCAGCCTCGCCGTACTCGTACTCCCTCGCTCCGTCCATGGGAATCCACTGTCCTCAGCAATTTCATTTTGGATGCGGGGCGGAATGAAAAGGAGTCCCGCCTTGGCAGTTGCCCGATGTTGACGTTCTCCACCAGTGGCCATTCGGACTGCGCATGGCGAACGGGGGATGCTTAGAAGGTGATCACTCACTATATTCCAGAACCAGCGCCGATAACTTACAGAGTTTACCTCCAGCAAGCCGTGTGTGTGCACATGAGAAGCATCGACACTGGTCCATTTGTGGAAACAGCTCCTCCCGACTCTTTCGAGTACACCCGCCCTGTCCTCCATCCAATACGAGACCGCGATATTGGCACGACTACTCGAGTGGTTGTCCTCCAGTCCCCGTGATTGAAACCGTCAGATCAAAAGAGATGCATATACGGGAATGATGACACACTGTGATTGAGATCAGTCTCTGGCGGCGGAAGAGGAGGAGCCTGGTAACTCAGCTACCACGCTGTCTGTTCGCCTCCGACCTCTGCGCTTACTGCCATGGCCGCAGAAGCACCTGAGATGAAGCAGAACCCCTGGGGTCTAGGGCCAGCAACTGATCGGGGAAGATTGCAAGCGAAGAAGGCTCAATTGCAGCCTGCGTTTCAACCCGCCTTCAAAGTCAACGGTGAACCTGGTCCTGCAGTCCTGTCCAACGGCCGCTCCAACAACACTTCCATCGCAGGTCCGACTCCTTCGGGATCAACCCCACGAGATACCTCGCCTGACAGGCTCACTCCGTTTTCCACGGCGTCTAGGACGTCAAGTGCCCTGAAAAAGACCTACGGCTCTGGATCAAACCTTGCCCGAATCGCGACAAACGAGCAATCGGTCAGCGGAAGAGAAACCGTTGATTTGGACAATGCACTGCAAAGCGGCGGAACGCCCACGGCGGGCAGAAAGAGTGTGCAATTTTCTCGAGATACCCAAGAGATCAGCCCTCATAGTAATGGGCATACCACACCTCCAGGCGGCCGAACAGATGGCCTAGAGCAGGACAAACCGCACTCCCTGTATGCCAGATTGAGAGCACTGGCTATACCGCAGGGATATTCATTCAGCCATACTCGGTCTCCCAGTGGCCTATCCGCCAGTGGGCGCTCTCTGGACGGTAAAGAGGTCGACAGCCAGCCCTCTGCTCAACCTGGCCACAATGAAGTCGGGCTTGCCGCTACATTGGAGGAGGATAGCGGCGATGACGCAGATGCTGATGCGGATGAGAGTAGCGCCGCAGAGAACAGCGTGTCCCAGTGGGCAACCCGAAAACGGCGGCGGAAGATACGACGTGGTGACGATATTGAAACCGCACCATCATCTCCCCATAGCCTGATGCGTCCGGTATTTGCGAGTGCTCCTATCAACTCTGATACGGACCTGGAAAGGCCTCGTACATTGGTTAGGAGGGCCACCGATACTGACATGGTTAATAACCCTCAGGGTGTCTCAGAGGACGAGGGGCGCAAACAACTTACTAACAGCAGTGGTTGGACACCCCGTCACCCTCTGCGAGGCTTGAGTTACGGCGGTCAGCGAAAGCCAGGTGATACTACACCAGACGGTCTGAGAAGGCCGCTGACTCTCTTGAATTTTGCCAACATCACTTCCTCTCGAGAAGCCGGCTCAAGCGAAGGGCAAACTCCCAAGACGCCATCTCGTCGAAAGATGCTGGCAGAGCGAAGTTCAACCCTGAGCGCCGCCAAATGGAGGCAACTCAAGAACAGTATAAAAACGTTAGGTCAAAGTCGAAAGAAACCGCCCACTCCTGAGGTTTTAAGATCTGCCGCCTTGCTCGCCGAATTGGCCGCCGCCGCTCCTGCGGCCCTAATACTCGCCAGTATGTTTCAGCGTGACGAGCACAATCACAGACGGGTACCAGTTCTTCTGGAACAGCTCAAGGTACAAGTCACAGACAGTGAAGTCGACCAACACAAAAGTAAGGACGAGAAAGCCATCAAAGAGACCGATGAGGACAAAGTCCTGCGACATCTGATTTTCAAGATCGAATGCGAATATGGTAACGGTGCCAATCGGATGAAATGGGTGATCAAACGATCGCTCGGAGATTTCTCTAAAATGCATTTGAAATATAAAGCCGCCTATAACACTGGGAGACTTAGATTAAAAAGCGACGGGCGAAAGAAAATGCCAAAGTTTCCTTTGGAGGTGTTCCCGTACCTGAAATCTCTACGCTTGTTCGCCGATGAAGGCGACGAAGAAGACGCTGACGGGGGAGATGACACCGAACCAGGCACAGCGACAGATACCGAAAGGCCAACTCCTCGAAGCCAGAATCGACCCGGCTTCACAACAGCACGGAGGAAATCGAGTGTGACAGGGCTTCACGATCCTACTACTCCTGGGAATACACGCCGAGAGGTGTTTGCCGAACGCCAGCGTAAGACTCTGGAAAAATATCTACAACAGATGATACAGTTTATGCTGTTTCGTCCAGAAAGCAACCGTCTGTGCAGATTCCTAGAAATATCAGCTCTCGGTGTGCGTCTCGCTGCCGAGGGTAGCGAACATGGCAAAGAAGGGCTTTTGCTCATCCGTTCGGCCAAAGGCCTCGACTTCAGAGCGTTGAATGCCCTCGAGTTTAAGAAGCGACATACCCCAAAGTGGTTTCTGGTTAGACACAGTTATGTTGTTTGCGTGGATTCGGCAGAGCAGATGCATATCTACGATGTGTTTTTGTTCGACTCAGACTTCGAAATACAATCCCGAAGGTTACGGCCAAGCGATCAGAGAAGTGCAAAGGAGCTGGCAGAGGCGGCCAAAGAATCTGCGAAACATCCCCAACACCATCGTCTCAAATTGGTCAACTCGGAAAGAAAGTTGAAACTCATCTCTAACAACGAACGTCAGTTGCAACAGTTCGAGGAGTCCATAAGAGAAATGGTGGCGGGATCACCTTGGGCCAAAATCAACAGATTCGACAGTTTCGCTCCAGTGAGGCCGAACTGCTTTGCCCAATGGCTTGTTGACGGCAGAGACCACATGTGGGTAGTGTCTCGCGCCTTGAATCAAGCGAAAGATGTCATTTATATCCACGACTGGTGGTTGAGCCCCGAGCTCTATATGAGGCGGCCGCCTGCCATCAGTCAGAAATGGCGTCTTGATCGATTGCTGAAGAGAAAAGCTGAAGAAGGGGTCAAGATTTTTGTCATTGTTTACCGCAACATCGATGCGGCTATTCCAATCGACTCTCAGTACACCAAATTCTCCCTGTTGGACCTGCACCCAAATATATTCGTCCAAAGGTCCCCCAACCAATTTCGACAGAATACCTTCTTCTGGGCGCATCACGAGAAGATATGTATTGTTGACCACACCGTGGCCTTCGTTGGAGGCATCGACCTGTGCTTTGGCAGGTGGGACACTCCTCAACACACCCTCGTCGATGACAAGCCAACCGGCTTTGAGCCGAGCGATGAGCCCAAAGATGCGGACCATTGCCAATTGTGGCCGGGAAAGGACTACTCTAATCCGCGGATACAAGACTTTTACGCGCTTAACAAGCCGTACGAGGAGATGTATGATCGTTCAAGGGTAGCCAGAATGCCGTGGCATGACATTTCTATGCAGGTTGTTGGGCAACCAGCCCGCGACCTGACCCGACATTTTGTGCAGAGGTGGAACTACATCCTGCGACAACGCAAGCCAACACGCCCTACACCGTTTTTGCTCCCCCCTCCAGACTTCAACCCCGCCGATCTGGAAGCGCTTGGTCTTGACGGGACATGCGAGGTCCAAATCTGTCGCTCTGCTGGGCCTTGGTCCTTGGGTACTCCCGATAAGACCGAACACAGCATTATGAACGCTTATATTAAGCTGATTGAAGAATCCGAGCATTTCGTCTATATTGAGAACCAGTTTTTCATCTCCAGCTGTGAGACAGAAGGTGCCACGGTCCACAACAAGATCGGTGACGCTCTTGTGGAACGGATCACTCGTGCCAGCAAGAACGAGGAGGCATGGAAGGCTGTGATTATCATCCCCCTGATTCCTGGATTCCAGAACACGGTCGAGGAAGAAGGTGGGACCAGCGTGCGGTTGATCATGCAATACCAGTATCGCAGTATCTGTCGTGGAGAATCTTCCATCTTTGGTCGTCTGAAGGCGGTCGGTGTGGATCCGGAAGAATACATCCAGTTCTATAGCCTTCGTCAATGGGGCAGAATTGGTCCACGCAAAACACTTGTGACGGAGCAACTCTATATCCACGCCAAATGTATGGTTGTCGATGACAGAGTTGCCTTGATTGGATCCGCGAACATCAACGAACGATCATTGCTGGGAAATCGCGATTCCGAGTGCGCGGCTATTGTGCGCGATACAGATATGGTCTGGTCGTGGATGAACGGCAAGCCTTACCAGGTTGGCCGATTCCCGCACACACTCCGTATGAGATTGATGCGCGAACACCTCGGCCTGGACGTTGACAAGATCATGGAGGATGCACAACTGATGGAAGCAGAACACCACAAAATGCAATCATCAGGAAAGTCAGTCCGATCAGAATCTCCCGACGACACTTTCAAGAGTCCTATGTCGGAAGCGGATGATGTCCTCAGTCCACTACAGGGACAAGATGCAGAACTGCATGAAGAGTTGCTTCAGCGCACTGAGGAGTTTAGGAGCTTCAACCACGACGTCGATTGGGAACAGCAGGGTAACCCCAACCTCAAATCGAAGAGAGCTGGTGTGACTCAAGATCCACGTGTGACTGGGGATGCTCACCACAGACAAGATGTAGAAGGGCATGGATACGACAGAATGGCTGAGATTGCCGCCAAAGGACTTGGAGACGGACGAGACAGCACACTTGTCCGAGGCAGTAAGGAGGTTTTGTTCTCAAACATTGATCCAGAGGGCAAGACCCCTCTGGCTGATCCGCGAAAGCACGGTGAACACCTTCGTCTGCCTTCGTATGTGGTCAAGATGGAGACGCCGGAACCTCCATTGCCTCCCAGGCCCGGCTTTGGCCGGATGGATACGGTGCAGCTGGGCTTACCCATGTTGTCGCAGCTGCCTCCACTACCCCCTGGAGATGACTCGGACATAGGAGGTCCTCCGCTTGCCAAAGTCGGTTCCAGGGACTCGATCCGCCCGCGTCATCCGTTGATGGAAGAGCTCCGGCGTCCGCTGGTCGACCGGGATTCCATGACAGACCCAATCCACGACGCATTCCTCTACGACACTTGGCACGCGGTGGCAGAGAACAACACCAAGATATACCGCTCGGTGTTCCGGTGTATGCCGGACAATCAAGTGCGTAACTGGGACGAATATCATCAGTACGTGGCGTACGAACAACGGTTCAATCAATTACAAGGCAATGACCTTCCCAAGGAGGACAAGGTATCCGACCCTTCTCGGGCAGGATCTGTCACTAAAAGTGGTCCGCCAGGAGCGGGGTCTCGACATCCGGCGGCACAGATCAAAGCTGTGACTCATGTTCCCTCGGATATTGAGAAGGCGACTGGCGAGGTGAAGGAGAAGATCAAGAGCGTCCTCGGAGACAAGTCAGACCGCGCACATGAGGCCGCTGAGAAGGAGAAGCTTCGGCGCTGGGCAGCGGATATCAATCAAGCACAGGCTCAGAGACAGGGGATGCCCACCTTGCATCGGCAGGAAACATTGACGGAGGAAAAAGCCGGACTACAGACTGTGCCAGAGGGACAGGCCATCATCGACGAAGGCAGCGGGACGGGCGAAGACGATGACTTCAGCACTGAGCGGCCGATCAGCAGTTTGAGTTCGACGGCAGTAGACAGGGAGAAATCAGCAACAAACGGCACTCCATCAACCACGAACGGGCCTTTTGTAGGGTACTCGGACGCGGTGAACCAGAATGCTGCTCAGTCGGCGGCCAACATTGGTGGAAGTGGCCGTCGACGCAGAAGGGCTACCACTAGGTCTAGTAGACGTGACTTCAGCGCGAGCGATGACATCCTGGCCATTGAGGAGGCGGAAGAGCTGTTGGGCTGTGTCCAGGGCCATCTTGTTGTCTGGCCTTATGATTGGTAAGTGTGGCTCTTTCTTCGCATGTCTCCTGAGGATGGGCTAACGGGTTTTTGTGCTTAGGTTGGAGAAGGTTGAGGCTGGAAGTAACTGGCTGTTTCCCTTTGACCAGATCAGTCCGATTGAAATCTAGTGAGTACCCCTGTCCACGTCGTCTCACACATTGGACGATGAGTGAGGCTCGGAATGAAAACACTGACATATGGCTCTAGTATCTGATGTTGCCGACCACAAGAGAGGAAACAGTCACTATTCCCAGAAAACACTTTTCTATTACATGCTTACTTTCAGAAAGACTACATTACGAGGCAATCACGCAAGGGGCTTCACAGAGGGGGGGAAGATTGAGAGGGATGCATAGGAATCCAGACACCGGCACAAGAAAGAGCACAGGGTCATGCATGTTTTCAGTGGAGACGAAGGGTGCTTAAGATGAGAGTCTTCTTGTCTTATTAATACATTCATATGCTACGGCCGACCAAAAATGGGGGCATATTTGTTATCTTGTATTTTGTCACGGCCTGTCTCATACTGGCATTCAGGCAATTAGGCACTCGAGGGATGGGCAGGACAGGCTAAGGGATTGATTACCTGCGGTCTTCGTCATCGTCATAGGGGAGCAAATCTTGGCCCTGGAGGGTCTTTTCGAGGGGATCATTTCCCATTATCCGTTCTTCGTTTACATTTACATTTTTTTAGCACCAGGGCGGTCTGGTCTGTCTCGTCTTTTCGGGAAAATGTACTCGGTACCTCGTACTTACTGTCTAGATAGAGTATGGCCTCCAATGGTGAGGTTGGAAACTCAGAATGGCAGGGCAGTAGAAAAAAGACATGGTGGGCATTTCATCAATGTCAAACCCCATCGTCTGTTATATACGTTCTGCTTCCTCATATTGAGCTCCTACTAGGTCTCTCAAAAGATATCAACAACTCACAATAGACAGCACAAAACAAAAACAACATAATACATATCAAAAGTGTACATCGCTAAACATCTTCAAAACTCACGTTTTCGGCCTCGCGGCCTCCCAGCCGTCTTACCTGGATATCTCTATTCTCCCCCGAGGAATACACCTCGTATTGATTAGAACATTGACTGTCGACCCCTGCTCGCTTCCTTGACGCGAACAGTCCTGTCTGCCTTCTTTCTTCAGCGTCTGTCGATCTTTCCACCTTCAGTCAGGCACGAAAGTATTGGCAATCTGCTTCATGGTTCTGGGCAAGACCATAGAGCTCGTGCACGTGCCTCCGAAAACTAGTGATTTGTCAAGGTCCAGCGTGCCTTCATGATGAGTGACGAAGACAATCATGCTGGCACGGTCTCCCAGCGGTGACTATCACTGTCATGGCTGGGAATACTGGGAGCAAACCCCAATGCTCGCTGCTGACTGGCGATGGTGTCTTGCCTCAGATCGTTCGCTGAGTCGATATATGTGGTAGACCCTCCCTCTGCTAGAAGAGTCCAACCACTAAAAAGTGTGGTGAGAAAGCCCCCTTTAATGTAATTTTACAACCCCAACACAAGCCATATAGATGAGGTGGCCGCCTTGTTGTACAAGCCCGAAGTTTCTCATGGTATCTCAACTCAACAGTCAACCTCGGCAGCAGAATATTTTCTTCCACCAAGGAACGTTAACGTTGTCATCGTCGAATCCTGATTTCTCCGTCGGTGGTAGAGGATTGGGCAGGGATGGTTGTCGGGCTGGTTGCATAGAGCCTGGCATCTGATAAGATGCTCCAGCACCACTGACGTTAGGAGTATGGCCCTTGGAGGCAAATGGGACTTGATGGGCCAGTGAGCCGGCACCTGCACCGTGTTGTCTTCTTGCCTCAACCACTCTGCGCACGATGACTGTGCATTGATATTAGCACTAGCTGTTGATGAGCGGAAGAGCAGCCTCGACTTACGGGCAAAGGTCTCCTCGATGTTAACCATCTCTCGGGCGCTTGTTTCCATGAAGCCACAGTTTCTGCTCTTGGCCCATTCCCAGCCGACCTTGCTGCTGACGACTCTGGCATCTTTAAGATCACATTTGTTGCCGGCGACAATCTTGATTGGAGGGAATTTCCATCCATCCTCCCTCCTGCCGCGGACCTTGGCACCCTTCTCGCGGAGTAAACGGGCATTCTCCTCCACTCTGTTCTCAGCTTCAATGTCAATCATGTCGAGGAACCACGACAGCCCATCGAGAGAGGCGGCATTGGTGATATCATAAACCAGAAGAAAAGCGTCAGACTGGAGGTTGGAGGCAGCCCACAAACTCCGATATTCTTCTTGACCGGCTGTGTCAGTGAGTGAGAGATAGTAGTTTAAGCCGTCCACTGTTCGAGTCACCGAGTACGAGTCCTCGATAGTCGGATCATATCTGCACAGAGTTAGCAGGAGTATCCTTTCCGGCTTGGAGAACGAGGGGGGCACGTACTCGGAAGTCCATTGCGATCGGACCAGGCGCAATGTAATAGACGATTTACCTGCAAAAGGGAAAGCATCAGTGGAACATATCACTTTCGCCATCGGCACGAAGAAGATAAGGAAACATACCACAACCTCCATCGCCGCATATGGTGATGGAAATCTTGTCCGCCATGGTGGAGTATTTGAACTGGGGAATCACTGAAAGAGTACCCCTCTTGGAGTGGAAAGAATTGTAAAGCTCGTATAAGAGGCCCTGAGACTATAGTTGACGGGATTGTTCTCTCGCAAAAGAGACAGAGTCCCGCAGATGCTGGGGGCAAGCTTTATTATGGCCGAGAGACAATCCGAAAGTAAAGGGGATTGCGCACGGACGCGATCTGTAAACAAGTCCGAGGTCTATATGCGCCTCTATCCCTGCGATTTGGTTCTGTACTGAGAGGCTTTCTTTATTGGTGTTAAAAGGGGGGAGAGCGCTGCCGCAAACACGGCCAGAGGGTTCAGGAGGTTGAGAGAGGATTCGCAGGTGTATCGCAAGAACTCGGGACCAGCACGTCGAGAGTCTGCAATAGTCGGAAGTGAAGTGGGAAGCAATTTAATGCTGGACTGAAGAGGTCGAGGGGTGCAGGCAGGTGCTACTAGCAGTGGGATGGAGTGGGCGCAAAGGTGCAGGAGGCCGCTGCGAGGATGGATCGTGGGATGTTGATATTGACGAATTTGACCACGATGGCTAGGGACAAGGTCGCACTGGATGATATAAGAGGCGTCAGGTATTGTGTCTATCGGAAGTGACAAAGGTCTTGGGACGTGTGATTTAGGAGAGGGGAACTGTGAGGATAGAAATGTATGGTTGGAAGTGTTGAAGCAGGAAGTGTGAGAGACGAGGTTCGGGAAGGCTGGATTTGCGACCAGGGGGGGTTTGGTGAAGCCTGGCAGCCACACGCGCCCACATACCCACACACCCACCCACCCACACTCTCTCTGGTTCTTTTCCGGTACGTCCCTACTCCATTCGACTCCGAGCATTGGGTGACGGCGTCCAATTGTGGGACAGGACTAGAGCCTCTCCAGTTCAAGACTCGGTCGATTGGGTACCAGAAGGACGTTGATCAGGTATCGAGTCAGTCGAGGTGATGAAATGATGGTCTGTTTTCCATCATGATCTCCCGCAGTGTCAGCATCAACGAGGCGGGTGGTTTGGACCGGGCAGAAGTGATGCTTTCAAGCGAGATGGGAGAGTTACATGGGCAGGGGAAAAGGGACAAAAAAGTTCGAGGAGGGACGAAAGCTTGCCGGGGATGCAAGAGGGACGAAGAAGGGGGGAGATGATTGAAACACCGACTGGGCGGAACGGCCGTTAGGAAAGAGGCCAAAGGAAGTGTGGGACTAGGGGGAGTAGCCAATGGGCAATCAATGGGCCGGGGAATAGGGAAGCCACCACGCCTAGCATTTAGCCTACGGGTGCCTAGAAAGCCTAGCAAGCACCAGAAGCACCAGAAGCTAGCTAAGAAGGTAACTAAGGAACCCTCTAGAGCCCCCGAGGGCCCTTACAAGTTCAGGGCAGCCAGTTGGGCACCAAAGGTGTGAAGTAACCACTGTCGATCATTCTTGTTCTCCCAGAGCCGATCCCCTCACCTTTCTCGCCTTCTCGCTTTCTCGCTTCCTTGCCCTAACAAACTTCTCCAGCCATCGCTCGCACACACACACGCACGCATGCCACCCAATTCTCTCTCGTCCGTGAATGGCGCCCGATGACTCCTCCCTTCCTCCCTCCCGAGATCGCCGTACAGCCCCCCTCAGCCTCGTGCGTTATGTAAGCCCACACAT
The DNA here is from genome assembly GCF_001646965.1 of Fonsecaea nubica. Lineage (NCBI taxonomy): Eukaryota > Fungi > Ascomycota > Eurotiomycetes > Chaetothyriales > Herpotrichiellaceae > Fonsecaea > Fonsecaea nubica. Next base: position 67,009 of record NW_019173740.1, read on the forward strand.
GTTGATCAGGCCGCCTCTTGCGCTCAGGCTTCAGGCCTCCGCAGCGGCCGCACGAGGACGACAAATATAGCCACCCCCAGACTCTTTTCGTCGGTGCCTGTACACAATGAAAGGAAACATCTCGCACGCACACTCTGTTAAGGCCTCGTCATTTCTCCTACGCACCGCTGGTTGTGCTCGCAGTTCAGGACCACCCTCCCAACTAAAGCGCCCCCACCGTTACCAAGAAGCGAGACTCGCCATTGTGTGGCTGATGTTGTTGATGAGCGTGTTCTGTGAATTTGCCCCCGTGCCGGGATGGTGCAGATGGTGCTATTCGAAGGCCTTAGGATTCAGGCCAGTCGATATATACCATCAAGTATGGGTCACCACTGTTCGCCCTTGGAATAAGGAATGTGACCTGTTTACGACCGACTCCGCGACGTTGAAATGGAAGCAATTCTCAGCAGCCAGTCCAGCACGCAGAGCCGACTGATATCTGACATAACCCCCTCAAAAGGCTCCGCAAAACCCCCATCATGGTGGACCCGGATGAGCTTGGACAACTGGTTGTGGGAATTGTCAGCGGCGTTGCTGTGTATCTGCATCCTGATTGCCATTGTTGCCATTCTCCTTGTATACGACAACCGCGCTGTTCCAGATCTCCCAGAGGGATTGACGGTGAGTCCTCGGGCGCTTGTCAAAGGTTGAGAGATTCTAATGCTTATTGCCAGATTAACGCAATAATATCCCTTCTTGCGGGCTTTGCAAAGGCTGCCCTACTGGCAGTACTAGCTTCGGCCATTCGACAGGAGAAATGGCTGTGGTTCATCGGAAAACCACGGCCACTCAACACCGTCGACGCTTTCGAGGAAGCCAGCCGTGGCCCTTATGGTTCAACTCTCCTCATTCTCAGTCGTCGAGGCAGTCTTCAAGCACTAGTCGCCGCATTGGTCACCGTCCTGGCTCTCGGCTTCGAGCCATTTCTGCAGCAAGTTCTGAACACTGTAGTGCGCGACAGCCCTGTCCCATCGCAACCTGCCTTGATCCGCACCCCGACCTCGTACAATGAATCGGTGATTGGAAATCTAGGTGGTTCAGGCCTGTCATTGAAAGCTTTGATCGGAGCGTTTGGAGGGGCATCAGGTGCCATACCGAATCCTGTTTGCCCCAGTGGAAATTGCACATGGCCAGTGTACAACACTCTTGCATTGTGCACCATGTGTACAGACATGACCAGCAAAGTCAAACTCGGGGGAGACGGGTACAACATCAACTTGACCTCCCATTTCGAGGAGTTCTCTCAGAGCAATCGGACGTCTTCCTCCACCACCTGGACACCAACTTACTCCTTCCCGCACGGAAATCCCGTCAACGTCTCGGTAACTCTTGACCTGTCTTTGGCGAGCAGCGTGCAGTGGTTTGTCACCTATCCACGCCGCGTGGTGTGGCCACTGAATATTGACCCTACGCCGGACAGCCACTGGGGTAAGAGCTGGGACAATAAATCATATGCTGGTATCTCTTCTCCTCTGTTTGCCATGGGCTATCTCGACATCAACACAACCTCCTCCTTCGACCAACTGGTCGTCCAATCCGCCACGGAATGTGCGTTTACACCGTGTGTCCGTACTATGGACACTGCGGTCCGCTCCGGCACGACCATCTCACATGCGACAACCACAGATTACGGCACCATTATCATTAGTCAGAACCAACCCGATGGGCGCATTTTGACTGGCTGGGAGGCAGAAGTGAACGATACGAGTTATTTCGTCTATGACTCCGGCAACGATGATTCTCAAGGTCGAGCATTCTTGCTTGTTCAAGCCCTCCGGATAGCGCTCGAGGGAAATACCACTTACAGTTACGGCGGGTACTGGTACTCGGACCCTGCTCAACAAGGGGACATTTACAATTTCTCCTCGACGGGCTTCGACCAGAACTCGGGGCCGTGGAGCTCTGCGGGTCAGCAGGCGATCGACGGCAACGGCAATTTCAGCGACGTCGCGGATAGTGTTGGGCGGGCAGTGACGGGTCGTTTCCAGCAGCTACAAGAAACCGTGGCCACTGGGACGACTCTGCACAACCAGGCGGTGATAGTGGTCCGCTGGCCATGGATCAGCTATCCCCTGGCGCTTGTCGTGCTCGGGCTGACCGGGCTGTTCCTGACCATGTTCTCCACACACCGCAACCACATGCCAGTATGGAAGGAGTCGACCCTCCCTCTTCTTTTCCGGTACAGTTCCCCAGTCGAGTTGCAGCAAGGCCACAGCACTCCACCAGGAGGTCTGACACCTCCGCCCGGCACGACCTTTTCGTTTGCAAACACCATCCCGGGTCCCGATTCGAACAAAGTGAGCTCGATCATCGCCCAGGCTTCAGCGGAGCAAGTGCAGCTGCGTCGCCGGGACTCGTTCTGGGTTCTGGACTCGGATCCCCTGCCACTGCAAAGCAGCCGGGACGGTTCGTCGAGCCAGCGGACCGTTTGGCATCGAGTATAGAGATGGTAAGAATGCATGGGAGTGGAGGGGCATGGATTGACAGCACAGCCAAATCTCCCGATGCATTTTTGTTTCTGTCTTGCTGTGTTTTTTTCATATTGTCGTCTGTCAATTTCATATAGTTTGATTTCTGTCCAGTCTTTTTTCTTTTCTCCCGTGTCCGTGTCCGTTGCCCTGGGACTGCGTTTTCCATCGCCCGTCGTACTTGGACCATCAAGCCCCCCGACTCTAGGAAGCAAACCTCTTACCCAACGACCATTGTCACGGTCCCAACACTCTCTCCCCCTTTCTGCGCGCACCACATACATATATGTATAAGATGTACCCACCCACCCACACCGAAAACACATGCGCAGTGAGGGAGAGGGGCCAAGGGGCCGGAGAAGGGTCATTACATTACTTCTTTCCTTCGCAAACCTAACCTCTGCAGTGTAGATATACACGACACGACACGACGCTGGGCTTTTGCTTTTGTTTTTGTACCCTCTTGGGTCTCCCTAGATATCTACATATCTATTGGTAAAGTCATACATTGTCCATGTCCTAGCTACCTACCTACCTGATCAGATTCGTCTGGGACGAGAAGAAGGTTTAAAAAAAACCAGCGGAGGAAGGGAGGCGGAGATATATCTGATTTATATACAATGGATAGGCAGCGTGGCAACATAGCAGTATATTGAAGCAGCATAGCGGACGTTGCGCGTCGTGTGTCGTGTATCGATCATATCGTGTATCATGTATCATGCATGCATGACAAAACAAGAAGAAGAACCTTGATGAAGAGTCGTCACATCTCGTTTTCGTTTACCGAGAACTCGGGATGAACAACCCGTTTTGCTTGTCCGGCCAAAAAACCAGCCCCCCTTAGGGGGTTTGCACATGGCTTCCTCCCCTTTTCTCCCTTTTGCCCAACGAATACCGATGGCATGTGGAATGTCTGTGGCAATGCATACATGCATGCACCTTTCACTGACAAGGTCAAGGTCAAGCCTGTCCGTCCGTCGCTGTTCATCTTTCATCTCCACCAGAGCCTGATCGACCCTGCATCCCGTCCCCGTTCCCGCTCCATCAAATGAGCAATCATCTTTGCACGGCAATTCCCATATTATATATAAGTCTTAGCGCCCAACGCCTGACCGAGCATTTGCATCATCGTGAAACTTCGTAGCAGTCCGAGGTCCCAGCCCAAACTTAGGCTCGCAACATTGATTCAACGCATGTTATTCATTTATTCCTTCCTGTTGTGAACTGACCGGGGTATGATAGTGACAAGATTTCGAACCGAAGGTGACATAAGACATAAGCGCCCAGATGGTCTCAACTCAACTAAAAGTCCCAACTGCCAAGCATGGTGAGTATATTTGAATCTGTGTCGGACGGACCGATTCGTAGCCCCTGCTTGAGACTCTTTGGTCCACGGAATTGCGTTCGTCAAAGCGTGAAAGTCCGTGGATAATTAACAACGGGAATATAGAGCCCCAACTCCGCGATAGCTCTTTTCGTGATACCAACTCCAATCCTCGATTCGACAGTCTCGGCAGTTGTTTCTTTGGAAATATGAAAAGGGCGAGGCAAGGTTGACCGTCGACGACCTCTGGTTCATGGTCATGTCGGCAGAATACTCGGATGTGGAGGTTCATCGCCTTCTTCAATTTTCGGAGGCATCTGTCCTTTCCATTCATCTGCATTCTCTTCCCGCTTGGGCGTACCGGATGAGGTCCCGATCGATTGGGTATGGCCGCCATTGATTGTCTCGGAGCCTCCACCATTCTGAGCCTCCGGCTTGGTGGTCGGCCTAGTCTGGGCCGGAGATTTGGAGCTTTTGTCACTTTGACCCGAAGGTTTGCGAGGTGATACTCGTCCGTTCTGAATTCAGAAAAAGTGTCAGTTGCATCTACCTTTCTGATCACGCCTCTGCACAGCAAGCGCAAAGATCACGTACCTGTTTGGCCCATCGGAGACCACAGCTGTTGCACAGATCACGGTTGCCGCTTGGACCCCGTCTCCATTCCGGTGTAACTCGCGTGTGACAGTTGGCACAATCCTTTTCAACCTGGCCGAGCCCCTTTCTCCTCTTGCGCTTCTTTTTGCGACTTAGCAGTGCTTGTAGGGCTTCAGCCAATGTCCGATTTTCATTCCGAATCTTCCTAAGTTCGTACTGCCAACTGGAGCTTCGGGTGGTTTTCAGTTCGTCAAAGATGTTGTCCTCCGAGGCCAGCGCCTCGTCTTGGTTGCCTAGACTCAATGGGAGAGTGACTGTTGATTGTAGAGAGCCGGGGTGTTCGACAGAATTCCTGCTAGATCCATCTAGGGTATTGCTAGACGATCGGACTGACGGACGTGACGTTGGGGTTGCAGACCCTGCCGATGCCCGGTCTGTTCTCGACGATGTTGCTGACACTGACCTCTGGTTCAGGAGTGCAGCACGCGTCATCTTCAGCAGGCGGGTCTGCGCAAGCAAAAAGGTGGGTTTGGTGCCTAACCGAGCATCACCGGGATAGATTGTCGTTTGCGCGTGCAGAACCTGGCCTCGTCGATTCTGGAGGTCATGTCTGAAGGTCACTTTCTCGCCTGTTCTTGCGACTTCAAGCAAACGTAGGAATTCCTTTTTCGAGTCTGGTCTCATCAACGCCTGCAAACTGGTCCCGACAAGGTCTTCAGGGAGTCGGTCCAGCATGACTCGAGAAGAGGAGGACACATGCAAGAACATTCCCGCCGTCGACATCTTGGACCACAGCTCACTCTCGCCAAGGTTGCCATCCGTCAAGAGGTCAGCCCGATCCAAGGCATAGACTGGTCGCTCTCGTCCCGAAAGAATCATGAACTTCCTGCCCTTTCCCTGCTCAACGTAGAGAGTGCCGTGCGCCTCAAACCAGGTGTACCCGCTGAACTTCCTGCGGACCCGGTAAATCACGCTCATCGGCTCTCCAGGCGGCGTGTCTTTCAACTCTCTGGTAACTGCGATTATGTCGCTCGGATGACATATCGAGGATAAGTTTACGCCAACAAGCTCAGCGGGATCGTACTCTAGGACTCTTCGGCTTGCGGGAGATATGTAGAGGAACAGTCCCTTCAGTGAGAGGACATGCAAAACATCATCGTTGTATTCCAGTAGCACCTTGTCCCGGACGCGTTTTGACACTTCCAAGTCACCACGCCCAAGAGTGGACAAGAGCTTGGACACCTCGTCCGGGGAGATTGTCTGGCCTATGTCTTGCAGCGTTTGACTTGGATCAGGAGGAGCAGGTAGATGATAGGCTGGCAGCGAGCTTCGGTTGTAGTTGATCTCATAAGTACCATCTGTTGAAAATATTAGCCTCTTTTCCTTTTGTCTTCTTTGGTTATGCGTGGAAGAATGCCGTACCTGGATTCTTTCCGGATACCGAATTTGGTTGCTCGACAAGGTCGACTTGAAAACCCACGTAAAACTTATAATCTTCAGAATCAAATTGAATCGGAATCATGGTCAAGAGGTTCATGAACGGCTGCCCGCCTTTCCGATAATTGATCAGACTCAGTTGCGCTTCCGCCCTTTTGGAAATTTGGTTCTTGAGATAGAGGACCGAGTTGTTGTCTACATATTTTCGCTTGAGTCCCGACTGCACTCTGCCATCTGGCGACTGGAGGAAGCGACAATTTCGACCGAGGACTTCGTGTTTCGTATAGCCTGTCAGTCGTTCAAACATTTCTGAACAATAAACTATTGGCAGATCGTATTTCTCAATATCACAAACGACAAAGGCACAGGATAAATCAACGGGGCCAATATTGATTTCGGGTCGTGCTCTAGTCGCAACGCGCATCTATGGCAAAGATTAACGGGGTCTAGGACAACAATTTGAGTAGGGACTCACAAGAACTCCTAGCATGTCGAACCCGCTAGAGGAATAGGCATTGGGATATTTGGGATGTTGCAACGGCCCACCTGGTACCGGCGGCATATGTGGCAGAGCCGGAGGGTTCATTGCCCTCAGAGTTTGATTAGCATCTATCAGATCGCGTCAGCATTCAACCATCAAATTTGCCCTTACAGCGTCACAGTACCTTTCGCTGGAAAGCCTAACTGATTATCTATAGAGTGTCTTCTGTTTGCGTGATCCTGTATATGTATCGGAGAAGCCATGGTGGAGAGAGAGCTCGGTATCATGGGTGCAATGGAGGTTTGCCGTCGGTGATGATGAGATGGGCCCGGGAAAGGTTCGTGCATGGAGGTCATGCCTTGAGCCATTGCTGCCATCGGGTTGGGAACGGCTGGGCTCATGGAGCCACCGCCTGGATCATGGCTGACGGGTTGATAAGAGATTGAAAAGCCTTGTTCAATTGGTGAGGCTGAGAAGAGAGCCTCTTGCATTGGGCCTGATTGCATGCCTGGAGCACTTGTGCCTCCAGCTAGACTGTCAAAATCCATTGCCATGTCCATACCCGGCGCAATGTAGGCGGCAGATGTTTCGAGAGGAACGGAGGTGCTCGGAACCATCACAGGAGAGAAGCTGTTGACAGCCGGCATCTGGTCAAAATTGGTATTCATTTGGGAGAAACGGGTATTCAGGGACAGATCCTCCCTAGAACGGACTCTTCGTGGATCGAGGGCTTTCGGCATCGACATGACATTGGGCGGGCCCATGGACATGCTGGGTTCGTTGGGGTTCGGATCGAATTGAAAATTGGCCAAGTCACTGTCTATGGCGGAAGAAAACTCGAGCATCGACGCTCTGCGGCCATGATCGTGCGAGCCTTGTCGATACTGGGACTGATATGTGTTTCTTCGACGCATCAATTCATCATGATTTTGAATGATGATCTGCTCCAGGGTTTGCGCCTGGCCCAAAGCTGAGGCGTCCATGCCACTGGGATCCATGCCACCCATACTGTCATCCTGCGTGTAGCCGTCCATGGTCTCCTGTGGATCCGTCCCGGAGTATGGCTGGCCGAAGAAGCTCGAGAACCCGTCCATGATTGATTTTCTCCTTCTCTTGTTCGCCCTGTTCTAAGAGGCCTAGAACTACCCTCGGCGAGTATGTTCGGATGGAGGGGAACCGGTAGGTTGTCGATGCGGCCGGTGGGAGAGACGAAGTACGGTTTAGCCTGGGAAGGCAAGACAAAACGCCAGTAGTTTGAGCGGTGGTGTGCACAACATGCTTGCCGCATGTATTGTCCGATCGAAGGTGCGACGAGAAAGAGGCCGAGTAGATTGCTTCGAAGCGCGAGATGAGCAAAAAGGTGGTAAAGGTGACAAAGCTTGGACGGTTGGTTCTCTAATGCTCACAGCAAAAAGTCGTGGGTTGCTAGTTGCTAGTTGACTTGGGACAATTACTTTAGATGGGATAGACGGAGCGGGCAGCAGCGCACACACAGTGTCTCAAACACCAGTCGGGAGAAGGGTGCTGTTGTACCGCGGGTTGCCAGTCACCAGTTCACCCAGTCACCGGCCGCAGACGCAAGCGAGGGATCAGGTGTGAGGGAAGGGCTTGAGCCTTGAGGAGGAAAGAGAGAGGAGGATGGCACAATGGGTCAATGCATTAATCGGCGGTAGTGGCGGATGACTACTCGTACTCAGTACAAGTCTGGCGTAGAGCCACTCTGGGAAGAATCCACCCCCGATGAACCATCCATCACGGCGGACACGGACCTCATGGGGCGTACCCAGAAAAGTGTCGGGAATCATGCACGGGTGGATGCCCAAAAGCCACACCTGACGATGGGGGGGAGAAATGTGCATCTCAAGAGCCCTAAGCTCTTTAACCACTTGTCGCCGCGCCTTTCTCTGATTAGTGGGCGAGGCGAGTTTGGGGGAGAGATTGCCGGGATGGCTGTTTACTTGTAACCTAAGGGGAAGGATAGGGGGGCCCATTTGCCTGAGTGGCCGTTTATTGGGGGCGTTTGACTGGGCGGTGACTGGGCATAACTGGGGTACCTTCTCGTCCTCGTAGGCTGACCCATGGTCCCTAAAGTGTCCCCGTTGGAGGTGCCCAATCCAACACTGGCAATTCATGGGGATCGGCAAGCACGGCATGGGAACCTTGAAAGTCAAAAGATCAATGCCCTTTCGGCAGGCGTGTCGACCTCTGGGATTGGACATCGTGGGGCATCTACTTGATCGACCTAGCCTGCTGGACTCTCGATGCTGTTGATCCTGTTGATCCTGTTGATCCTGTTGATCGTATAGCTCTTTGGGAACGGGTTGGCCAAAATATTTCTTGACAGTTCGGGTGGCACAGTCTTGCCAGTCTCACTTTTAGCGTTTGGACCATGGGAATTTTCGCTTTTCCATGCCCTTCCCCTGTTGACCTTGGCCTGATCCCTGGCATCTGCCATGTCCAGATGCGCTATCACGTTTTCGTGCAAGATGCTCCAGTACTAGCATCAAGCCACCACGCTGCAAGCCACTGCAGATGAAGGTTCTAAAAGGAAAAGGATTCAGAAGCCAAAAAAGGCCAAAACCCTCTCCCCTTTTTCTCATTTTCCACTTTGTAGGATACATATGCATTAGGGTTGACTCGATCAAAAGTGGTGTGATTCGTGGGTCTGACATGACATCCTCCATCACTGATGCTGATGGGCCGAATATTAAAAATACACCGCTCACTGTTACAACAGCAAACCACCCTGGCATCTTTCCCGACCCTGTGAATTGACGAAAACAAGTCCATACCCGCCGACCTCTATCATCGCTCCAATGCATATTGAATCTCTTTTCATGACACGTTTAGTCCGCTGAGAAGGGGATCCCCAGCATTTCCGTCTTTGTACTACAGTGCTGTTGTCCCACCGTCAACCAGGATATGCAGTTGGCTTGGCTACCAGTGGCGCCATCTTCTCTCGCTGCAACTTCTCTCTCTCCATTTGTGCTCGGTCGTCCTTTGTGATTCGAGGCTTTCGAGTAACACCTCCTCCCCGGGACCCAGGCCCTCCACCTCTGCCAGAGGCTCTTTCGGAAGCCGCAGCGGCTACTCTGCCGCCACGAGAACCAGGACCACCACCCCGGCCTCGCCCGCGACCCCGCTTGATCGTGCCATCCGCCCTGTATTAATATCAGTCAGTGCATCGTGGGGGATCTGGATCAATAGGAATACATACCTCTCAACAGCCGGCTTTTCTCCCTCTGGTACAAGCGGTCCACAATAGACAAAGAATCCATCCTTACTGGCCGCTGCTTGTGCTTCCCAGAGTAGCTCGCTGTCATCCACGAAAGGATCGTCCTGGTCGTATTCCTCTACCTTTCTTCGCCGTCGACGCTTGGGGCCTGGACCATCGGTGCCGCTGTTAGGTTGTTCTTGTCCGCCATTGACTCCAGACATCGCGACGTCTCCGTCATTGTCCGAGTCACGCTCAATGTCCACGCTGAGGTCTTCATCGCCACTGTCTCCAGCTGACGTGCCTCCAAACTTGCTGCCAGATGCTGACCGTTCCAGCGCTGCACCGGCAGCAGCAATCTTGGCCAATCGTTCCTTTTGGGCAGCTTGACGAGGGTATAGGGCTGCGAACCCATATTTCTCTTCGGCCATACGGGCAAAGTTGATGACTCGATTACCAGGATCCTTCAAGTCAATATGCAGGACGATGTTGGGTCCTTTTTCTGAGTCTTTTGGCATATCGCTGCTCGAATCCCCACCAAAGAGACTGGCCGACAGAAGTCCAGACCCAATTGGTGGTGGAGGCGGCTGCTCTTTAGCCCGAGCCGGCTTCGGGGACGTAGGGCGAGTGGACGCTTCCGATGGCACTTTTCGTGAAGAGGCGAGTTTTTTGGGTTGCCCTTGGTCTGACATGATGTGGTCTACCTCCATTGCTGATGAGCCGTTGACTCTTGGCGAGTCGGCCACCCTGCCATTGGTCTGACTGTGGGTAGGCTCCGTCTTCACCTGATGCGTAGCCACGGTCGTAGCAGTCGAGGTGTCGGAATGTGGATGCGGATGGTGATCAATGATGCTGGAGATGGTTGGAGAGGTACTGGGGTTATCGGATCTTCTTGGAGGAGTAGCAGTGGGCCGTGCAAGAGGTGGAGCGGGAGGATTAGTGTCGACAGGTCGCTGCACGGATCTGATGGGATCGTACATGCTAGTTGCGCGAGGAGGGGAGGAGTGAGAAGGAAGAGGAGGAGTCGGCGGCGGTGGGGCGTGTTGTTTGCTCCCATATTCACGTGGTTTATATTCATAGATCCCCTGAGGGGATGTGCGGGCACGCAACGGTTGGTTGTGCATCGTGAGGCCAGATTCGGTAAACTTGGCGGCTTCATCTCGGCGGCTCTCGGTCGCATCTGGAGGGGAGAACTGAACTGGTTGGACCAGAGTAGAGGCCTGCAGACCTGCACTCTGGGACCGAGGCATGATGACGATGCTGCCTTGATCTGGCGGCTCTATTTTGGTTTTCTTGCGTACACCTGTGGCGGTGGGGGCTGTTCCTCGGGGCTTACGAGGAACTCGCGGTTTCTTCTCTTCAGGCGTGTTGGGATCGCGCTTCTTTCGTGGTCTTTTGACAGGCTGCGCTGGTGGTGGTGCTGCGCCGTTGTCTTGGCGTGCACCTGCAGCTGTGGCTGGTGAGGTACTGACACCTGCACCGGGCTTCGGTTGGGTCTGTCGCGCGCTGTAGCTGTTTGCAACACCAAGATTGCCTGCTAGGCCTAAGTCGCGATGCACAGGGTGATATTTCGGAGGTCCGGGAGTGCTCTCAGCATCGCTCGGGGGTGCGCTGGATAAGTCGTTAGATGAACTCCTGGTGTCACGCACTTCCATTTTCAGCTCTTCAGCCTCCACAATCAAGTGCACGACCGAAACCGCAGGCTCACACCAGCGCCATCAAAAGAAGCCTGAGAGTTGGGAAGTACGTGTACAAGTGGCGGAGGTGATTAGAAAAGGCGATGATGTCGATGGCTGGAATCACAAATTGATGAATTATTGGAACCGACGATGATGATGGTCAAAGAGTTGAACAATTAAGGGGTTGATAACTAGGACGTTATACAAAGAGACGATTTGAAGGACGGGGTTGGGTGGTGACGGTGACGGTGACGGGTGTGAATTTGACTGCACAACCTCAAAAGGGTTGTGGAAAACACCGGCTGGAATGGGAAATGTGTAAAGGCGGCTTAGCGGCGAGGATTTGCAATGGTGCAGTGGTGAATGCGGCGGATGGAGCGGACTAGGGAACTTCAAAATTAGAGAAATGGAGGTGTAGCATGTCCTGGCGCAAAAATCACTCGGACCGGTGTGCAGGAAGGTAAAGGAGGAGAGAAAAGGGTCGAGGAGGGAAAGGCTCAGAAGTGGGAAGATAGGAAGATATATGTATGAACCCCGGAGAACAAAACAGCTTACAGGGCTCTTGACAAAGGGTAAAAAAGATTGGGATGGCGAGGGGGGATGATGGGTCGCGAGATGAATGGGAAGGCAACAAAAACCCAGACGGACAGACTACAGCTTGTGACAGAACTGGGAAGAGTGGATAGCAAAACGTAAAATCACCACCTAGGCAGGCCAGGGCAGAGTTGGGAGGCTAGACCTGAGGGACTTGGATGGGTGTCGAGAAGTAGGCGGAAGCACGACGAGGAGGAACGGGGAAGAGAGACGAGAGAGGGAGAGGGGACCAGCAAACAACAGAGAAGCAGCGGCATGCGGAAAGCGAGGGAGACCGGACCAGGTGAGAGAGAGTGAAATGAGTCTGGTGAGGCGTCGTGGGCGTGTAAGAGAAGACGAGGCCATTCGAGACTAGACCAGCGCAAAGACCAGCACAAAGCAGCAGAAGGGTAAATGGGAAAAATAGCAGTGATGGTGGTGGCAGTGGTGGCAGTAGTCATGAGTCGTGACAGACAAGGGCCATGGAAGGAAGATCTTCGACTAGGTGACTAGCTGGACTAGCTGGCTAGGAGTAGTAGCAGGAGCAGGTAAACTCGGTCACAGATGGTGGAGAGAGAGGGTTGGGAGCTGGCTCTCGGTTCCTGGATAACGCAAGTAAATCGACAAAAAACTTCGAAAAATCCTAATCTAGAGAATCAATGGGGGACAAATGACGGGCAAAAGACAGTGGCTAACGGTGAGGCAAGGGGCTACAACTAGCCGGTCAGGCATCCTGTCATGACGATCACTTTATTGGCTTGTCGTGTCTTGTTCAACAGTGGTGAGGTGGCTTTCTAGCCCAAACCCGGAGTCCGCCTCAGTACGAGTAGTTCCAGTAGCTGATCTCCTTGACGTTTCATGAATCGATCCCACTCCCCGAAAACACCAAACACACTCGGTCACGCCGAAGACGACTACAAGTTCATCACTCCGCATAGTAGTGCCTCTGCCTCTGCAGTTTTACCTCCCTCACCCTTGACAAGCCCTATCCACTGCCAACTACTCGTCGAACGCGATCCTCTCGGAAAAGAAAACCCCCAAGATCGGATACACCAGTTAGACCCACCTGGGGGCTTACCAGATCCTAGACCCCTGCTACGAAGTACAGACCTTGCAGCTAGTGGCTTGAGCCAAGTTCGGCTATTCCACTCCGCACCGCATGATCTGATATATCGTTGTCTCCCCTCATGAAGCCTTCTGGCCAATGATATAGAGGATCTAGCATCATATCACCAGTCACCGCTAGAAAGATTGCAGTTGGCTCTACGCCTTGAAAGAGCGAGGGTAGCACACCGCACACTCCACAAACCTGTGCTACATACGAGTACCTCGCCAAAAGAATGTCATTGGTCTGATTGACAACGCCTTTGGCTAGACCGCATTTAGGGTGAGCAGCTTTTCTAGTGTCGACTAATAACAAGCTCGCCGAGGGGCACTGCGCGGCTGCGCCATCGACAACTTTTCTCCAACATGGCCATCCCAGGTCAACGGTTTGAATTAGATCTCGACGCAGATGATTTTGCAATCAGGCCAGTTGACGTTGACGTTGACGTTGACGTTGACGAACGGACACCCCCGACCCGGCCTCCTGGCTTCAGCATCAAGGAGATCCAAGAGCATGATTCGGACTCTGTTCCTTCTGCCCCGTCGCTGAAATCCTCCAAAGCTGGCTTCCCCGAGCACAAACCACGCCGCAACGTGTCTGCTTTCAAACAAAGACAGCAAACTGGAAAGGCGCCATCTCGTTCCTCCATTCCTACCACAGTCGAACCCTCAGACCAAGCCATCAGACATCATGTGGGCAAGAAGTATGGGATCGACATGGACCAGCAGCAGAAGGCCGACATCAGCGAGGAAAACAAGAGGCGGATAGCACAAATGTCGATAGAGGACATTGAGGAGGCTCGAGCCGAGCTAACACGAAATCTCAACCCTGCTTTTTTGGAGCGGCTGCTCAAACGTGCTAATATTGAGGAAGATCAAGCCAATCAAAAGCTGTGGCCTGAGGGCGATGCGGAAGGGGAAGATGATAGCCGAAGATCTGGACAGAAGGCCGTGACTGAGATGCCCATAGACGAAGATACTGTGGAACCTGAAAGATCCGCAGCGCCGCCTCCTCCCTCGACACATTTTCCCGTCCCTCCTCGGTCAGCAGACGACTATGTACCTCTAAATACTGACGGCGCCTCCTTTCTCGCCGATCTCAAAACACATTACTTTCCAGACACTCCCCACGACCCGTCATTGTTGAGCTGGCTACAGGACCCGACCGAAGAGGAGGACCAAGCGTCATTGTATAACCCTGAAAACGAATCATATCTAGCTTCTGCCCTCCGCTTCGGATTCAACGGCCGTCTGATCCCGCCAAAGGAGAGTTTGGAGCTCGACGTGAAAGAAGGGCTACACCATCACGGTGACGCGCCGAGCAGCGCCGGATACACTATACCAGAGCTCGCATTGCTTGCACGATCGACCTTGCCTAACCAGCGATGCATGGCTTATCAAACACTAGGTAGGATCCTGTACAGGCTGGGAAGGGGGGATTTTGGCGCCAGAGGCGGCGAACTCCAGGAAGCGCTCTGGTCGGTGATTGAGAAAGAGAGGCCGATAGAGGTCATGATGAGCGAGGCCAACCGTCAGTCGGGACATGCCAGTGCCAGAGCGCTTGCGGTCGAAGCGCTGTGGTTGTGGAGGAAAGGTGGCGGTGGTGATCGGGGGGTTTTGAAGCCCGGTCAGCGGCTGGCAAAATGACAGGTCTGTTGGGGAGCAATACGCGATCGAGAGCATATGATATTACATCAAGGTCTATGGTGACTGTCATTTGGCGACAAGATCAATTGCCGAGCTGAATGAATATGGTAGGTGCAAAGATGATGCCTTGGGGGGGGAGGCTTCAACCTGGGCAGGGAATTTTCCAAAAGCTTTAGCCAATGCGCACCGGTGCCTCCTCTTGCGAATTCGAGTTCGTCAATGCAAGTTGGAGGAATGTGACGACGAGGTTGCCTTTACAAAATACTTACAAATGCCACGAGATGCGTATTGATAGATGGTTGAATGCAAGGATGTACGTCTAATAGATCCTTTACCTTTTTTTTCGTGACCAAGATTTGAGATTTCAATGCACATTTAGATTCATATTCAGATACATATATATCTAGTCTCTCTCCCTGCCTCGAGCTTGCACGCCCACGCCCACGCGCACTCTTAGTCTCGCTCTGGCTCTGGCTCTGGCTCTGGCTCTGGCTCTCGGCTTGCTTACGTACTGACTTACTTCTCGACATACCACGACAAATCGACCCCGTCCTCGAGCTCGTACTGCGTGAAGCCGTTGCCCATGAACCGGAAGCGGTTGGGCGAGCGGTACCGGATGTCAAAGTCCTCGGGCCGGATGCGCTCGACCATGTCGTGGAAGAGCATGGCGCTGCCGGCAAAGGTGGCCGTCACGCGCCCGTCGATCCGGTTGTTCTTGTACCAGGAGCGACCTGTCACATACCAAGGGTTAGGAGACAAACACGTAGACAGAGACAGACAGAGAGAGAGAGGGAGAGGAGAGAACTCACAGTTCCCCGTCCACGTCAGCGTCTTCATAATCTCATCCCCGTACCGCACCAGCTCGTCCACGACCCGCTGGTGCGGCGCGACCGACGCAATGTCCTCGCGCGCCATCTTGCGCAGCCACTGGATCATCCACTCGGCCGTCCAGTCCAGGCTGTAGATGAGCGAGCCGTGGCCGATGGTGGCGTTGGGACCCATGAACATGAAGTAGTTGGGCATGTCGGGACAGGCCATGGACTAATTCGTACGCAAAAGGTCAGTCAGGGCGTTCGTCGTCCAGTTTCCCTTTTTTTTCTGGGGGCGTGGGGAGATAGAGAGAATCAGGGGTTATAAGGGGGGGGATGGGATCGTCTTCTCCGAGATGATATTCTTCTTCCTTTCCGAGGGGAGACAAAACTCACCAGATACGACTCAGGCTCGTCCTTCCACTTCTCTCCCAGGTCGATGCCGTTGCGCCCAACGACGGGAAACGGTGGCCGGTTGGAAACGTCAAAGCCCGTCGCGCAGATGACGACATCCAACTCGTAGTACTGGCCATCTTTGGTCTTGATGCCGCCCTGGTCGATGTAGTCGATGTGGCTCTGGGTCAGGTGCACGTTGTCCCTCGTAAAGGACTCGAGGTAGCCCGCGCCCGGGGTGATTCTGCGGCAGCCGACCTCAAAGTCCGGGATGAGCATCTTGCACAGGCGCGGGTCGTGGTTCAGCTTGGCCGCCATCTGCGCCGTGGCAAAGGCCTTGATCTCCTCCTGCTGCTTGGAGCCCTTGCCGAAGATGCGGAACCCGCGGTTGACGTTGCCGATGATGAGCTTGCGGTACTTTTTGAGCTCCTCCGGGTCGCGGAACCGCTGCTTGTCCACGTCGCGGTACTCCGGGTTGTAGCTGGGGTCGTCGCTGCCCACGAGCTTCGCGGGCGTGTGGCGAGAGACGACCCACGTCGGCGACCGCTGGAAGCACGTCACCTTGGTGCCCTCCAGCTTGGCCATCTCCGGCAGAATCTGGATGGCGCTGCTTCCGTTGCCGATCAGGCCGATTCTCTTGTTGCGGTAGTCATATTCGTGATTCCAGCCGGCGCTGTGGACCTTGAGACCCTTGAAGCTGTGCAGTCCGGGGATGTCGGGCCACTTCCAGTGACTCAGGATGCCCCTGGCGGAGATCAGGACGTCGGCCCATTCTGTCCGATGGCCAGTGTCCTTGTGCCGCACCTCGAGCTTCCACTGAGCTTTGTCCTCGTCCCACTGGGCATGTTCGACGGTGGTGTTGAACTGGACGTCCCGATCCAGCTTCCACTCGTCGACAGTCTTCTGGAAATACTCCTTGATCTCGGGCCCCGTCGAGTAGAAATGCGACCACTCGGGGTTCGGGGCGAAGGGGAAGACGTAGATGTGGCTCGGCACGTCGCATTGCACGCCAGGGTAACTGTTTGCGATCCAGGTGCCGCCGGCGTTGGACTTGCTCTCGAAGATGGTGTGTTCGACGAGTGTGTCAAACTCTTTGGCGTAGGTGTATTGGAGCTTGTGGGCAAAGATCATCCCCGAGTAGCCCGCCCCGATGGTCACGACACGGAGCTTCTTGCTGGGCGTAAAGGCCGGCACATTATGCATCGGTATCGTGATTGAGTCTTGAGTACGGGAGTGTCCATTGGCAACATCCGCGGCCCGAGGGGCTGAACCGACATGGCTTCCATCTTGCTTGCCCGGGACCGGTGCTGAAGGGAGGGGGGTGGTGGTGGTTTCGCCAACAGATCCCATGTTGTTTCCTCGTATATAAGATCCCTGTGACAGACAAGTCAAGGAACTCTCAAGGATAGAACTCGACGATAGTGATAACAGGCGAATCTTGTCAAATAAAAGCCCATCTTCAACGCGCGTTGGTCAATCTGCCGAACTGCCGGCTAATCGGTTGATGGTGATGATCGGTGTTGGAGAAAGTTGCGGAGTCTTTACCGTGGTTCATATGTAAAGGATGGAGAATGACAATGAGATTTTCGGTTCTGGTTCTTCCTGCGGCAATGAGGCTTCAGTCTTTACCGTGGCTGTTTGTTCCAGGCAAGCAGGTGGATTGGGGTCCCCATCCCCGGATGATTATCTGATGACGGCAAAAGGCTGGTCAAAGGCCACAGTACGGTGAGGCTGACTTACACATACATACAACTCTGACGGCTAGACACTCTTCCTCTTTTATTGTTATATTACGAGTTGAATAATCTGACACAGGGACGCGGCAGCCTCATCATTTATCCACGTCTCATGGGTCCAAATAGTAGTGTGAGTGAGAGTCAAATGGTATATCAAGGGGCCAGCCACTCAGGCCACCCGTCGTGGGGTCACATCCCTTTGCCAGTATTATGGAATCACAAATCTGTCTTAGATACACAATGTGCGAGATAGGCGATAACCTGTAGAGTGGTATGAAGCAATCTTACTGACCTTCCCCTAGTGACTCCATCCATGATACCTAGGGTCGAGGTAGATTAGGAATCAGGCTGTCCTCGTCCGTGTTCTTTGCGAAAAAGCACAAGTCGTGCTATTTACCAATAGGATAGATATAAGACGAAAACCATGGCTGGTTGTCCATCCTGCTTCCTGCCTCGAATAGGCGTCGTAGTCGTACATTGACGCCGAATCCAGGGCTCTTTGTCCAGCTTTGTTAGAAGATCCAATATCGACACCTGAAACCAAGCACATCATGGCTCCGAGGAAACGCACAGTCCTCATCACAGGATGCTCGGATGGCGGCCTCGGTGCCGCTCTCGCCCTGGCCTTCCACAAACGTGGCGACCGCGTATTTGCAACCGCACGCACTCCCTCGAAAATGTCGTCCTTGGCTGCCGTTGGCATCGAAACCCTGCCGTTAGATGTCCTCTCCGAAGAGTCCATCAAATCCTGTGTGGAAAAAGTGTCATCCCTGACTGATGGTTCACTGGACATATTGATCAACAACGCCGGGGCCGGATTGAATATGCCCGTCCTTGACGTTTCGATCGCCGATATCCAAAAACAGTTCGATATCAACGTGTTGGGCGCGATCCGGATGATACAGCTGTTTTTCCCCCTGCTTCGCAATTCGACGGCGGAGGTCAAGATGATTGTCAACAATAGCTCCTGTGTCTCGGTTCTAGCCCTGCCGTTCACGGGACCATACTCGGCTTCCAAAGCTGCGCTCTCCAACTTCAGCGAGATATTGCGGCTTGAACTGCAACCATTTAGTATCAAGGTCGTTGATTTGCGCACCGGGGGCGTGAAGTCGAATTTCTTCGACAACGCCAATAGCGAAATGAGTTCCAACTTACCGGAGACTAGTCCCTACGCGCCTGGCAAGGCCGCCGTGGACAAGTTTCTCCGCCACGGCCCAGCAGCAAGTCTCATGAAAGCAGACGACTGGGCCGACAAAGTGGTGAGGGATTTATCCAAGCGCGGCGGGAAAGGAGCCCCACACCAAATCTGGAGAGGAGAGGGAGCAACGTTCGCATGGCTCAACGCAACAGTATTGCCCGTGGGATGGCTGGATAGCTTGTCGAAGAAGCTTACTGGATTAGATGTGGTGGAGAGCAGGATAAAGGGGGGAAAGGCAAAGGTGGTATGAAGGGTTGGATAGAGGCTCGCCCCGTTGATAGCCGCTTCTGAGGACAGCAGTACCGAGTAGACCTGACAGAGACACGAATGTGTCGGGCAGTGTTGAGTGGCTGCTTCCAGACCTCACAGAACACTACCTTGAAGTTGTATGTCGTCAATATTATGTGCGGTCCACCATCTCTTGTATACAAGCGCATCAAGTAGGTGGATTCACTCAGCCTCGTTCCAAGAAAACCCTTGGTCCTGTGATGTTTGTACCAGTAGCGAGATCATGTGGTACTTGAACTAGCGAGGGCGTCTTGGCTGGATTGATCGGGTTTGGAGGAAGGGAGGTGGCTTCGCTCAAGATCAATTTGCATATTGGACCCTATACCTCGGATGTTCTCAATCCACAACGGTAACGTGGTGAGCCGGTGAGGGAAGAAGATTCGCTGCCTAGGCGTGCTAGAGCAAGTGTGGGTGACGACCACAGTCGAAGATCCAATTCCGAGCGTCCGGGAGCGTCGCAGGAATTCTACACGGTATGGTCATCGATCTACTCGGTCAGAAGTAGATAGTCGGTGATTGCGGTCCGTTTTTGAAGGGTAGGGAAATAGCAGCCATGATAACAGCCATGCCTGCTATACTCTAGATTCGTCCCTCGCTGTCCACGATGCAGATACCGAGCTCGCAGTGCGTGTCTTGGGTCCTCGTGGTATTGCGCAAATGGGAGGAATGGGAATACGAGGTGCGTCTGCACGAGTATCTCCCCCAACGTCCGCACGCCATATTCACCACGGGACTTCTGCTCGTACAGCCACGCGGTATGACGGCGGTGGGGTGCCCATTTGGGTGCCATTGTTCCCAGTGCTCCTCGGGTATCTTGGTTGGGCTGCTCACTTCAATGAACCTTGTAGAGCTGAATCAGAGGACTGTGACGGTGGTGACGACGGGCGAGGGCAGTCGTGTGGACGGGTGGTGGATACCTAGCGCCCTCATTCTCCTGTCCTCCGAAGGTGCGAGATAAATGCAGGTGCAATAGCGCAAAAATTGATCGAAGCGAGTTGGTGGTGAACCGAAATGGGAAGCGGGAAGCGCGAGATGGTGGTGGCGGGAAACGTTGAGATTATTCCCCTTGGGGTGTGGTGCCCCCGAAAGTGCCCATGCCACGAGGACAAGGACCCCGTCATGGAAAACTCGGCAGCGGTGTCGGGGGCCAAAAAGACCGTTTGGCATTGGAAGCTAACTATGAAGGTAGAAAGGTACTGGAATTGGGAGCTTGGAGCTTGGAGCTTGGGACAAGCGAGGTAAAGCGAGGCGTGAAACGAGCAGCAACGGCCATTCAGTTGGTGGCCGGGTTGCCGGAAAAAGGCACGCGCTTTACCTAGGTGGTTGGAATAGTTGCTGGTTTAGGCGGTGGTGCCTCTGACCCTTGGAGCCACTGGGCCGAATTGGGCACCCTCGCCTCGACTTGTAGGTATTGTCTGCCTCCGAGTCAATACCTGGTGCCAACTAAGGCAGGCCCAAATCACCCGCTAACCCTCCCTACCTAACGACTTGTTTACACCCAGGTCGACGAAACACTGCCAAAAGTCACCTGCTCCTAGGGACTGGCAAGCCTACATTCCACCCACCCACCTATCTACCTACCTGGATAAACATAGGCATCATTCACAGCCTGTACGAACATTCATAGCCCAGACGAAAAAGTGACTTCGTAGTCCCTAGGTCACTATCGTCATGTCCTTAATAGCTATGTAGAGCTTCGGAGGAATTGGAAAGCCGCTGGTGCCGTACTCCGGCCCTCCCGTCAAATTCTGCAGGACAGTGAGCTACTCATGGTGATACAGGTGATACAGAGAACATTTGGACGAGGTGAACGGGGCACAGGTAATCATCCTCGAAGAATCCTACAAGCAACTAGTAAATATCTGGCAGGTCCCTACAGAAAAAATTTACCACGCCTGCATACTCCGTAGTCACTACTGTAGCACTTTAGCTACTAACCAACGACAATTCGAGTAGGGATCGGCCTCACCGAGCCTTATGTAGGTCAAAGTTACAAGGATAGTTTCCCCGCGAAGCTCCGCGAACAAGGAATCAGATATGCAGGAGGACTCAAAGAGCATGGGAACTTGAACTTGAAACCAAAAGCAACATGGGTCGTTTAACGAGTTGGACACGAAAGATTCCATTGGGAACTTCTAGTCACAATCACTCCACCATGTTCCCGAGCCCAGTTTGTTGCTTGGGTTCCTCTTGTGTTCTGTAAGTCCTCTCTATATCCCAGTCCCTATCTCCTTTTCCTTGGAGTCATTTTGTCTTGTCATTCCCATTTCTGTCCGTAGCACCATGCAGCCATCGTAAAATCCAAAAGAGTGCAATGGTAGACAAAGGCCCATGTGGCCGCCTAGATGGCTCGCCCTCAATCCCAGAGGCCAACAAGTCCCCCAAATAATGAAAAATATTAATCTTGCTTTTTGAGTCTGGGCCACAGCCACCCTGCGAGTGCCAGACTCACTGATCCCGGCTTGCCCACTCGGCAGTCCAGCCGCCGCCAATTCTTTCCCACACCCCCCCTGGTGCCCCCTATGTAATGACGCAGACTGTAGTGCCTGCACTGTCCGGTGAGATCACGTCCAGCGTTCGGAAAGTAGAATGCCATTGATCGACAATGGTCCAAGGATTAGGCAAGAGGATTAGGTTGCATGGAAGACTCAGGTTGGAAACAGAAACGCAGGCCGGTCAAGACATCTGGATAACCCGAGAAAACCAGAGGCTAGCAATTAACTTGACCCCCGTTCACCTCTGCATCCGAATCCATCCCAGCATGCGTTCCAGCACCGGGTCTTCGTCAAGCCAGTAGCCCTTGCGTTGGTCAGCGTTGCGAAGGTCTCGGTAAACATGGTCATCCGTGATTTCGCTGAGTTCCTAAATCAAAGAGAAATCAGCTTTGCCCCCTTTTTTTCACGTCTTTCTCCTGTGGGAATATTTGCGGCCCCCCCGTATGTGCATCGTGTGTTGCTGATCATTTCCTCCTCTGGTGCCTTCAAACCACATGGCTTCACTAGCGAAGCCAAGGGGAACAACGAGTGATAAGGTGTGGGGAAATGCGCCGATCGCATGGAACTTTTTAGATACAACAGTACGTACCTGGCGAAGTCTTTGGTCAATTGTTCGCAGCCCGTTGGCGTGTTTGGAACCTGGTTTTTCACCACGCAGCAATTGGGTGCGCAGCTGTACCCATCGCGTCGCGGCAGACCCTCGTAGATAGATCTTGTGAGCCTGGAACCTTCTTGTAGACGCATCGAGAATGATTCTGGCCCATTTATTAGCATGCTTCCTCCCTCTCGCCATGTAGATTCCTATCGCACCGCTGTAGAGAGGCCTTCTGTACTTCAGTCTCCGGGATGTTGCCAGCCTGAAGCCCAAGGTTGCCCGGGTTAAAGTGGCCAGCTAGAACCGCTTGCGACTCGGCGGCACACTGCCTGAGGACCACATAGCCGTCGAGGTAGTATGATTCTTGATCTGGTGGATTGGCCTCGCTGCGCGTGATGAGCGAGTTGATGTGGATTTGCAACGTTCGGAAATCATTCATGATCTCCATGACACGCATTGCGCGAGCTTCATTCACTGTAGTATCAGTTAGCCGGAAGAGTCTGCGTCGGGGCGCTTCTCGCATGTGTGAGGCGAGTAGTTACAGTCAGACGTACGTCCATCAGACATGGCGAAAGGTGAGTTGGCCAAGTCAAGTGAAGTTGGATGGTTGATAGGTTCTGGCTTAATGGTGGGTGCAGGATCAAGAGCTATTCTCTTCGCTTCGGGACTGTTGTGGTGCTTCGCAGTCAAGTCAGGAATCTTCACGGGAAGGAGAGTGAGGTCTCGGACCGTTGGCTCTGCCTTCTGGTCAAGTTGTCGGATGGATGAAGCCTGAGGAGAAGAGAGCAACTTTGGTCGCGGCGAGGAAAGCATTCTTCTTAAATCCAACGGTTGTTCACAGATGTCATCTACAGCTCGGGAGTAAGAGGGAGAAGGACACTGCCACGAAAGGATAGAGACGGCCGTCGAGGAGGACTCAATCTTGTGGCTTCATCCACAGTCAACCAGTCAGGAGGATAGAAGCGGTCATCAAGATAGGGGACCGGGCCGTAGCGTCATGGGAAAATGGAGCAGGTCTCCCAGCTGTATGAGAAGTCAAACAGAAGAGGATGTTAGCGACGATGAAGCTGGAGGCAAGTTTCACAGCACTAGACTGGGGGAGGTGCAATGAGGTAGAGGAGAATACAGACAAGCACCAAAACGGTCGACCCGGCTGTAAACGGTGACTACAACGCTTGGACCGATGCATAATGACTATTGGACACTGCCTCAGTCGCAGGGCATGTCGGAATGATGCAGCTCTGGAGGTGGATCATTCGAGGCTCTGCTGTAGACTGTGACTTGTGTCGTGTATTGATCAGCAGGCGGCTTGCAAGCCACGGGGGGTCGAGTGAGTTCTGGATCATTGATGATGACTGGGGCCGGATGGAGACCTGGGTTTCAAGCAACATGGAAATCGCAGACGAGGTGGAAAATGACCATGTGCAGGATAAGTTAGAGTAGGTAATGGGGAATCGCAGTCTCCACTTCGACAAAAATGTTTGTGTGAGGGAGTAGGTGGAGTGAGAGGGGGAGGGAGAAGAGAGGAGGGCGCAGGGACCGGTACTCGTCCCTTGATCGTTGTAGGTATTGAGTAGACGGGTTAGCAAACAGGCGAGTTTGCATCCCCCCGGCCACAACCAATCATGCTACAGGGCTTTGGCTGGGCTAGTCTCTAGGGGGACTTCTCCCCTAGGGATTGGATTTTAGGTGACACGCCAAACTCAACCTGGACATTCAGGTCAACGGTTAAGCTTCCCCACCATGGCCCAATCCAGGCAGCTGAGCAGAGATGGCGTCCCATGGTCACTCACCCATTGCACTTTGCCGGTGCTGGGAGAAAAGAGGCTGCCCTCTTACGGTCAGGAACACGCCTAAGGCACGCACATGGCGTCGCCAAACGGTTGCTGCATGCTGCAAGCTGAAAACTCTTCTACCTCCATCTGCGTCCATCTACTGGTCCACTTCTCTATTTTCATCCATCCGCCAACACCTCGCTTCTGGAAACACATACAGGGGTTCCTTTTTCGCGCACCGTTCTCTGGCGCAATGGGCAGAAGATTCTAACAGTGGCACCCACACTAGACAATGGGAGAAATGGCACTACGAGATACTCTATGGTGATTGATTCGGTTACCTGGCCTTCCTGCGCCCAACCCCCGTCACCCATCATCCCGGTAACAGGTAACACGAGACAGCGATGCACGACACACGTCAACCACGCCAAAGGCACAGCTCCCTGGATTAACGGTTTTTCCATTATTTCCTCACCTCTATTCCAGCCTCACCTAAGAGCCACACAAACGCCACAACTCTCTGAGACGGGCTGTGTTAATTGCCATCTCAAGTCCAACGCATAGACGCGGCTATGAGGCTGGGACAAAGTTCGCTGACCTAGAGACCTGAAAACCCGCCTGACACTCTAGTGGCAGTCAACCAGAGCCGAATCTTGGTGGATCCCTTCCACGAGTATGCCCCCGTTGACCCTTCTTTGGGAGTAAAGGACTCGACAAGTCCCCTACGCCAACATGACGTGCCACACGCATCATCTCATCTCAGCCTCTAGAGACCGCTGAACCTGATCCGACCAATAGTCCCCGGATTCTCTCCATAGTCTAATTTTTTGTGCGGACAAGCTGAACCCATCTGATCCCTGTCCAGCGTGGTTGCCGACATCGTCGTCATTTCCCCGTCCCTAAGCTTGACCTATACTCTGCCCTCTGGTTCGGTAGAGAAAAGGGACTTGCTCAGTCTCGCTCCGCAATAGCCTGGAGACGTTCCTCGACTTCGTCTTCTGTTAACGTCCTGAACTCATTATCCGTGCCCTCGGTCCCGTCAGCCTTCGGCCCACCGACGATGCCAATCTCTAATTCGCCCTTCTTGAAGTCAACGCTCAACACGGTGCTGAGCGTGCTGATGCCTAGCTCAACCACTTCTTCCCAGCTACCCGGAGCACAGTCCTTGTTCTTCAGCTTCTTCTCGAGATGGTTGAGGGCCTCCTGTTGCTTGGGTCCAGACGCCGTGGCTTTGTACCCGACATAATAGCCTGCTGGGTCACATTTGTACAGTTGGGGGCCATATTCATCGTCGACCGAGACTAATGTCGTCGCTACGCCCAATGGTCGCATGTATGCCTGTAATAAACAATCAGCAGGGCCCGTTGAACCGCCGTTCCATGTGTATTGCAACGCACCCGTTGAGTATAGACTTGGTTGATGTTTGCCAATCGTTTTGCCAGCACATCACACGGCATTTCATATCCATTTCTGTATCTGAATTCTGCAGCTTCACCCCGTGCTCGATCGACTGAGGCTCGGGCATCGGCTATTGAGCCGGTCATGACGCATCCGACTGAGGGGGAGATCTTGAAGACATGGGAGACCGAAGAGGGATCAATCAATTTGTCCTGCGCTCGCAGTAAGCAGCTAGAATAGACTGAGACTCGCAATTTGGCAAGATTGTTCCGTACCGGGACCTTCTTTTGTGACAGCACAACGGCGCACGTCTTCCCCCTGACTCCTACTGATGTGATATTGGCTGCAGTAATTGCCTTGAATGCATATTCTGAGTGTAGATGTAAGTATGATTGAAATTGGTTTCATTTAGTGCGAATGGGAATTGGATGTCGGGAGTTTGTCCATTTCTTGCAGGGAAGATCCGTCGCAATTCGGATCTCAAAAGTCCAGATCAGTGCAGGAACGTACCGACTTGATATAATCGCCCTTGATCCGAGAAGATGGTGATATGTCGATCATAACCCGCGGAGCCTGTCGACAAGAGTGTCAGCTCGGGGTGTCCGACGCAGCTACAAGAACCACGTCAAATGTGTACAGACCTGACATCTTGACCTCCTTTGACCGAGGTACGATTCACCAATGATGTAGTAAAACACAGCTGAAAGTGTCGACCAAGAAATTGAGCTCGATTGAAAGGAGCGAGGTGGTGAGGACTTATGTTGAACTCTTGACCACAGATGATGTTCGCAACTTGAGGCCTTGTCCAGAGGAGTTGCCAAACACGCAAGTGTCGCGGTGCCTACTACGAGCTGACCTTTCACTAGCCACCACAATCGCCCCCACAAAAAGCTTTGCACCGCCACTTGTGGCACAGATCGAAAGTCTTCCACGCAATAAAATTCATTTATTGGGTCTCCAATATGATCCTTCAGCTTCCACGGGCAAGTCGACGGCCGCTCTAAATGGCCTGAATCAGGGCACTGATGGACATTTCGGCTGAATAAACTTCGGACAGGCTCTGACTGCCTCTCCTCAACGAACGAAGTATCATGTCTCGGCCTGGAATTCCAGCTTGGAAGAGACTCGGACTGAAACTGAAATATGCACATGAGGATTCGGGTGCCCCGACTAGCCACGGTGTCGTTCCACCAGCTCACCAAGATGGTCAGCGCTCATTGAAGAGTGATGAAAGGTCTTCATCAGAACCTCCGAGGAAAAAGCAAAAGACTATTTCAAAATCTAAAGACGCCGTCGAGTCGACAGCCGACAATTCGGATCCACCACAGTCTGAGTCTGTCAAAGCCAGAGAGGAGCAACCAGATAGGAAAGTAAAGAAAAGGGTATCATTTTCTGCCGACGCCAATGCTTCTTCATCGATAAGAACCCAATCACCTCTCCCGGATGACTCCAAGGCACAAAAAACTTCAGTAAAGGCGAAGAAGTCGAAAAAAGCTTCATCAAAAACTGTTCAGCCACTTGAACCTAAGTCCAATACTGCGCTGGAATACCTCAATCAATATCACACGGCAAGATCGAAATGGAAGTTCAACAAGAACCGAGAGACGTGGATACTGAAACACATCTTCTCGGAAGATGATATTCCCCGAGAATACAATCTTGCTCTCGCGAGATATATCTATGGATTACAGGGTGCCGGAGCTCGCGACAGATTGAAAGCACAGTGTATGTCGTTATTGGAGAAGGGGAAAGCTACTCGAAGGGGTAACGATAAGAAAGGCGGCATTGCAGATGAAGAAGTGGATGCAGGGTATCTTCACCGGTTCAAGGACGATTTGGCAAGCTCGGCGTCGTCGATTGCTGCTGCTACCGGGGATGTCGCCACAGATCCGACATACGAACCCTGGATTCAGAACCAGCCACGTCCAATGATGTTGCTCTGGGCGCTCGGCCTTGACACTGACACCTTAGTCTTCACCAACAAGACTGAACAAAAGGTGAAGAAGAGGAAGAACAGGACCATGGTTGTCGACTACGATAGCTCTAGCTCCGACTCCGAATCTGACTCGAGTTCTGGCTCGAGCTCTAGTGATAGCGACAGCGACAGCGACAGCGATATTGTCAGTGAGGGAAAGAGGGAGAAGACGACCAGCATGTTAAATGGGGTTGAGCATGAAGATGAGACTTCCAGCAGTGGCAGCGATGAAGATGGCAGTAGCCAGAGCGACTCGAGCACCGATGATGAGAGTGAGGCCTGACGTCCAGGGCGAAGTCAGGGCCAGCGAGTATACATATCTGTCAATAATAGGCAAACCGAGGCGTTTCTTACAAGAGTCCTCGCTCCGTACCTCGTACAGTTTTGGGTTGTTTGCCGTGTTTGCACCTACCTACCCATGTGACTGGACGGCTGTCGCGGAGCAACAATGAGTGGAGCATGTTTTAGCTGGGGTCGCAAGTTTCCCTGGTGCCTGGTGAAATGGGGGGCGCAGTGAGCGTCATCATGGCCCATTCACAGGCACCACAGGGACTCTTGGAGTCTGACAGCTTGCGACTCACGGGACCAGCCATCCCCATCCCAACCGAACCACTTGCTTTCCTACTCTCTTCCTCATCATCGTTGCACCCAACATCCATCCATTGTCTTCCTTCCTTCCTTTCCTTTATTAGCAATTGGTAGTCGTGACGATGAAGAACAGTCTTGTCATCGCAGCAGCTGCGCTGCTCGGTGCCGCCGAGGCGGGCATGCATCGTATGAAGCTTCAGAAGGTGCCATTGTCGGAGCAGTTGGTGAGTAGATCCTGAGCTCTCTTGTCGCCTATTGTCTCTAACGTTCATTACAGAGCGCTGCCAATATTGGCGACCATATGCGTGCGCTTCGCCACAAATACACCCAGAAGCCGATTGGTGGCGCCAGCGAGGACATCTTCAGCGACACCTCAATCCATCCTAATGGCCCCCATGATGTTCCAATTGAGAACTTCCTGAATGCGCAATGTAAGGGACGCTGTTATTGCTGCATTTACAACTGTCTAATGCTCTCTAGACTTCAGTACCGTCGCTATTGGTACACCACCTCAGGAATTCAAGGTCGTCCTTGACACTGGGAGCTCGAACCTCTGGGTCCCCAGCACCCAGTGTGGTTCGATCGCCTGCTATCTCCATCAGAAATACGATGCCACAGCCTCCTCCACCTACAAGAAGAATGGATCTGATTTTGCAATTCGTTATGGTTCCGGAGAAGTGGCTGGCTTCATTTCCCAGGACATCCTGCGTATTGGTGATCTCAAGATCAAGGATCAATTGTTCGGAGAGGTGACCAGCGAACCTGGTCTGGCCTTTGCGTTTGGCCGATTCGATGGTATCTTGGGTCTGGGATACGACACCATCTCGGTCAACCACATTCCACCCCCATTCTACAATATGGTCGATCAAGACCTCCTCGATGAACCCGTCTTTGCATTCTACCTAGGCAGCACTGAGGATGGCACCGAGTCTGAGGCCACTTTCGGCGGCATCGACAGCAACCATTACACCGGCAAGATGATCAAGATCCCACTCCGACGGAAGGCCTACTGGGAGGTCAATCTTGACTCGATCACTCTGGGCAAGGATTCGGCAGACCTTGACAACACCGGTGTCATTCTTGATACCGGCACTTCGCTGATCGCTCTCCCAAGTACTCTCGCAGAGTTGCTCAACAAGGAGATCGGTGCTAAGAAGGGCTTCAATGGTCAATACACCGTCGAATGCGACAAGCGTGACTCGCTTCCCGACATCACCTTTACCCTTAGCGGTTACAACTTTTCCATCACAGCCCATGACTATATCCTCGAGGTCCAGGGTTCTTGCATCAGTAGCTTCATGGGCATGGACTTCCCAGCCCCCACCGGTCCTCTTGCTATTCTTGGTGACAGGTATGTTCATGTTCCACTGAGAATTCCTTCCAGTCATCAAGAGTTTCTGCTGATCTTCTTTCACAGCTTCTTGAGGAGATGGTACAGCGTGTATGACTTGGGCAACGATGCAGTTGCTTTGGCCCAAAGCAAGTAAAGGTCTTCTTTTGAGAACGGGAAAGTATGCCAAAATGCCGCTGGAACTATGAGGGAAGTGGACTAGAGAAATACCCCTGGTATCTACGCGACAGTGGGATGGGGATGCACGGTTTTGTCTTCTCACACCGAACAAGTTAATTGTGTACATCAAGCACCAGCCGTCCAGCCATGCCTGTAACTTGCAGGTAGTGGCGCTTTTATCAAAACAGGTCTCATATATCCAACCCATACAAAGCACAAGCACAAGCACAAGTAGTCAATGGATTTCTCAAGACCCGTGAACCTTTAACATCTGGTGATGTACTCGGGAGCTTGGAGAGTGGGGGGCTCGTGACCATCGGATGATCATCTTTTCTGGGCTTTGTCCCCTGACGGCATATAGCGGGGCTCAAGCCGAGCGGCTTCTTGCATTGCTGAGGGCTGATTGGCAGTAGCTAGCGTGGAGTGCGTGTTATAAAAGACAGCTTTCCGGCCCGGACAGTGGAATTCCCTGCCCGTTGGTTACAGTAAACGAAGCCGCCATCGAGCTGTTGTTGGAGCTTGTCGAACCCATCCATTGATCCCTCGCAACATCCAGCACCAGAAACTGCTTAGATACAGCCCCCCCATTCTCATTTCTCCATCTCCAAACCTCCAATTCGCGCGAAGATCGAGACTTTGCCGTTATTGGACCACTTGCACCACATCCTGTGTGTGCTTCTTCGCATTGGCACCTTCAGGTATTCACCTGCGCACAGGTTCCCACAACGCAATCAACAGAGTCTGTGCCTACACCTCTGCATATTTTACCCTTTGTCACTGCAAGGGCGCCTATACTCATATATTCACTGTCATCCGACCATTGTCACCAGCCTACATCCTACGTAATCGTCAAAGCAATACCCTCTTCACTTCGAACCACTCCCACGGTCGCTGCGGTTTTCAAAGAAGGTTCCCACAGGCCTTGCTTGTTCGCCTCTCGATCTTGACAACAAAGTCATCTACATGCTTCGATCAATGTCACAATCGATTGTATCGCGCTCGGGATGCTATTACGACTACCAAAGAATCTTCACTACCCCCTCACAATCACAAAAGTCGAGAAGCGGGTAGGCGAGACGGTCGCCCTCAACGATGACCTATTTCTCTATTCCTACACCACCAAAGTAAAAGAAGGCAGCCGTTATGATGAGGAAGAAAAAGAGGTGAACCGGAAGTTTGTGACCCACTTCCCTAGCAGTCTCGAAGGTACAATCACGGCATGGAGGGTGTGGGAAGGGGACGTTTTAACTCATCCGTGAGTGCGCCCGGAAGACATACTTGGTCCGATTGCTTACTGGTACGCAGTGTTGACATATGCGAAGTCGAAGAGGAATGCCCGCACACAGTGCAGTTCCTTGGTATGTGCACCAACTGTGGAAAAGATATGACAACGTAAGTCCCCCGCCGTCGTTGAGCCTAAACACGAATGTGCTAATGATGGCCAAGTGTACAAGCAGGAAGCGAAACCACCGATGCAGACCGCGCTCCTATTCGCATGGCTCATGATACGCCTCATCTCACCATCAGTAAGGAAGAAGCAAGCCGGATAGACGAAGAAGCAAAGCGTCGTCTACTTTCATCGCGCAAACTCTCCTTGGTGGTCGACCTCGACCAAACAATCATTCATGCCGCCGTAGACCCCACGATAGCGGAATGGCAAAAAGACAAGGACAATCCAAATTACGAAGCCGTTAAAGACGTCCGCGCTTTTCAATTGATCGACGATGGTCCAGGTATGAGAGGTTGTTGGTATTACATTAAGCTGCGACCTGGGCTGGCGGAATTCCTGGATCATATCTCACAACTCTACGAACTCCACATCTACACCATGGGAACACGCCAGTATGCCCAGCAGATTGCCAATATCGTCGATCCGGATCGCAAGTATTTTGGCGATCGCATCCTCAGCCGCGATGAAAGTGGAAGTATGATCGCCAAGAACTTGGAGAGACTGTTCCCCGTGGATACCAAAATGGTGGTCATCATTGACGACCGCGGTGATGTTTGGAAATGGAGTGCCAACTTGATTCGTGTCACTCCCTTTGATTTTTTTGTTGGCATCGGAGACATCAACTCAAGTTTCTTACCCAAAAAACAGGAAATCCAAACCACACCAACCCCGGAGCCCAGCGAGCCTATAGAAAAAAGCATTGAAAATGGGGAGAATGGTGAACAGGAATCTAATGGCCTTGCCGAGGACGGGACATCGACCATACAAAATGGCACCTCAGCCCTCGAGCAACTCATGGCCATGAGTGGCGGGGACGACCCAGCAGTACGAGAGCTGCAGACGAAAGGCCAAGAGGAAATTATTGCGCTACAATTAGAAGGCAAACCTCTTCTCAAGATGCAACTCCAGCAAGACGAGAAAGATGAAGCTGAAGCGGCTGCTAATAATGGCGAGGTGGTCGCGTCACAATCCACGGAATCTGACTCGAGCGACTCTTCTGATTCCTCTGATTCAAACTCTGCGGTTTCAGCAAAACACAAAGCACGCCACAGCATCTTGAAGAACGATGATGAAGAGCTGATTCACCTCGAAGCGACGCTGACGGCTGTGCATACCGCGTTCTTCGCCGAGTACGACCGAAAGCGGATGGGCGGCAAGGGCGGTCGGGTTGCTGAATTGACCGGCAAACGCAAGGCGCCATTGCCTTCTCAAGAAGAGGGCGACAGACAGTCTGTGGATTTGATGTTTGTGCCTGATATCAAGAGGGTCATGCCCGCCATGAAGCTGAGGGTTTTGTCGGGAGTCAGGATTGTGTTTAGTGGCGTGTTACCATTGGGCACCGACATTCAAAATGCCGATATCAGTACTTGGGCCAAGACCTTTGGCGCGACTATCACGGACAAGGTCGCTAGAGACGTCACCCATGTCATTGCGGCGCGGCCTGGTACTGCAAAGGTCAAACAAGCGGTGAAACGCGGAATCAAGGTCGTCAGTACGGCTTGGCTGATTGAATCCATGCAACGATGGCGCAGGTTGGACGAGAGACCATACCTACTCGAAGGCGTTGGGAGGCAGAAGCAGGAGACGTCCAGTGAGCTCGGCGATAACTTCGAAAAGTCAGGCGCTCCTCCCAACGACCTCCTTCTCAGTTCATCTGAAGGCGAGACGACTGGATTGGATACCGAAGATGACCAACCCGCACGTAAGAGGCTGAAGTTGGATACCATTAAAGATGAGAACGCTTCTGCTGAAACATTCGAGGACTTTGTTGATGATGGCAGTCCGATCACCATCAATCAAGACGAGTGGGCGGACATCGAGGCAGAGCTGAAAGAGTTCATGGGTAGCGACGCCGAGAGCGAGAGTGATACGGATTCAGTCAGCTCCGCCTTGAGCTTCCGGGAGCGACGCGGAGCCAAGAGAAGAAGAGGTGAAGATGGAGCTATCGAACCGTCGGCTAGCGAGATGGACGCATCATCACCAGCCAAGAAGAACGGGATGGGGAGCGCTCTTAGGAGGGTCGCTAATGTCGATAGCGAAGTCGACCCAGAAGTTACCTCTGCGGAACAAATCAGTCGGGAACAACGAGAGGTCGAAGAAGCACAGCAACGCGAAGAAGAGGAAGAAGAAGATTCCGACGATGAACTAGCACGCGAGCTGGAACGAGAACTGGAAGAAGAAGCCGAAGCTGAGGAAGACACACAGCCAGAGACGGGCTGAAGACCCGCATCTGGTGTGGTGTCCATGGGAAAAGACATTATGATCTGACTTCAGCATGTGATTTAGTTTGATTTGCGATTGTATGTTTCGACGACCCCCATAGCGCGGCGTCTGGAAGTGCAAAGGAATCTGGGCATGAACTCGAGCATCAGCATGAGAACCAGCATCAGCATCAGCATGACTTGCATGGCAAACAGGCCAGAGTACCCGGTAGATGGTCGAGTGCACCAGGATAGCATGATACTTGCTTGCTACGTGTCGTGGGATGTTGGCTGCCTGATCAAGCTCGAAGTGTGAATGTCTTCGTATGCTCAACAGGTGTTCAACGCTGATTGAATTTGATATTGACTCTGTAGAGGAGGGAGACATAACCACGGCGCCGGTCAAACATAAACGCCGATGCCGTATTCGCCCATTACAGGGTTGGATGTTGCGACAAGCAACAAACACAATCATCCACCCTGCGCTCCTCTCACGCTCCTCTCCATGTCTTTTCTATATCGCGCACCGCAGTTTCCCCTCCGTCTCCAACGGCCTTGATACTCAATCATGTTACAGGTCCAGAACCCTTCGGACTTGGATCACCACGATCCAGGGCAATCCAGACTCATTATTCGACCTCCATGTCCGTGGATGATGCGGGCCATAGGGCTCGGGAAGCATTTGGCCTACCACAACCACGAGGGGGCCAAAAATATCTCACCGGCCAATGCCCGGATTGCGATGCAGTCAGGCAAGACCAGCTTCTTTGCTGGCAAATGATGTTTCCTGGTGATAAACATTTCTAACCGTCTTAGGAGACTCTCTCACTTCGGCTGCTGTCGAACTGCCTCTTCTGGTTGGAGCTTCGTATGCTCCCACCCCGGCTTACAGATTTCTTTTCACTTTGCCTCGATACTGTTCGTACTCTGTCACTCAATTTCTGTACAGGAACTCTTCCCACCCCCCTCCGCGTCTTCCAGCACCGGATTTTCAACCCCGGCAAGCCCCTGCATATGATTGCTCGGAGTGATTATTGAACAGCGCTTGGGGTTTAAGAGTCTCCGTGGTCTTCCACTGATCTGATACGTCTTATTTTCCTTCGCCTCCGCATAAAAACCACTTCCAGCCTTGTTCCCTGTCGACTCACTACACTCGACCCCGAATGTGCAGCCTCTGAAGTTGTCTATCTGCTATAAACCCCGGCCGCGAACCCTTCTCCTCTCACCTCTGAATGTCCAGGAATGAAGGCGCAACAGCTGGCCCGTGACGGACCACGCGAACACCAGTCTGCGAGATAGCATGTTCACTCCGACGCAACCTCATTTAGATGGTGCCCCCGAAATTTCTCATGGAGCGCACTATACGGCTCCCAGATCTTGGAGCAACTTAAGGAGATGGAGTGTACAAAAGAGTCAATCTAACGTCGTGCGCGAGCAAGAGCAGTCAAGCAGCAACAACTACAACCACTGTCACATCAATGCTGCAACTTCACAGCCATGGCGTCCAAAAGTCCTCTCTTTCCTCAAACACATCTTAGTATTAGTCGCCTTCTCCCTTCCGATCATCTTCTTCGCCCTCGTCACCAAAGTTCCAAAATGGTATGCCTTTGAGGCCGATTACTGGGTATCAAATGCCTTCACCCACTGCAACTTCAATGGACAGTTCACACCCTATGACAAACCATCTATTAGCCTTTGGGATCCTTCGGGATTCTTCTATATCACCGTCTCCTGGGGGAAAATGGCGTTCTCAACAGCAAAATTCATCGATATCGTGTGGGACATTGTCGTTGGGCGCGGAGGACAGGCTTTCCTGGCCGTGGTTACTTTCCAGGTCTCGTCTCAATATTTGGCCTTGGCTATGCGCGAAGCCCCCGTCTCTTACAACACTTTCGAATCCTTGGCTTTCGTGCCTCCAAGCCTGATCAGGACAGGGCGGTTGGCCGTTGACTTGATGACGAACCGAGGTTGGCGAGCAAGGTTGATCATGGTTTGGATCATACTGAGCTCTCTGTTCGTCCTCAGCTTTTCAAGTCTAATCACGGCCATGTCCGGTTATAGCAGCGATATCAGCGCAGTTATGACCGATTATGACAACGAGTCCATCCAGTGGGCAAACTTTCAGGTGGTCCAATTTGCGATCAACGACGCGGAACGACTTGGAATGTCTGGGCCAATGTATGTTACGGTGGGCGATACCTGTGTTAAGCAAGGATTTCTTGACGATGACGATGACGACGACGACGACGACGACGGCAATAGCGGCAACTACAAGCATAGCGATAGTCCATACTCGGGCAAGACTCGCAGCCGCCGGCGTGACAGTGATAACTCGAGCCACGGCAAAGTCAATTGGGAATACGTTCCTACCAACTGCACAACATTCTGGCATGTTGTCCAGTATGTGAGCATGTATGGCCTCAACGCGGACAACCACACCGAAAGCAACATTACCCTTGACGGACATAAGTACACGGTTGCTGCTCCAACGCTCAACATCACGACCTCATACTCGCCCGTTGCTCTGTCCACATTAACAACATATCTGACCACCTTTTCGATGTCGTCCCCTCCAGCTCCTGGGGCATTGGATGCCGTCTCGCAGCTGACAGACTTCACCTTTTGGTTGTACGATAACGAAACCTATCCGCTCTCCTATGTTCTGGACAATGCGTCCTGCCGATACTCGAGGTGGCATAACTGGGGCTTCTCGTTCCTCTTCCTGTTCATTACGTCACTGCTGCTCGCGCTATGGGCAATTGGAACCTATGCGTTATGGCTATACACTTACCTGAACCGTCCTCAGGATGGCATCCCCGGAGAACAGACGACAGGCGGCATCTACAGGTCGAGCTGGTCGCTTGTTGAAGCTATGAAGAGAGACGTGGGGCCAAATGCTGTAACTCCCGACTTGGGAGAGGGCGAGATCCGTGGATTGGTGAGACGGCGACCCGGGCGTCTCATTCAAGGCGTGGGGGGCATCAACCGGTATCAACGACCAATTCTCTCGGAATCCGAGAAGGATGCTGCAGTCTCTCCGTCTCTGATCACCCCTAGCCAGAAAGACCCCATGACGCGCCGGTCGAATTTCCATTCCTGGTTGTTTCCCTCAAACCGTCCCAAGCAGCGTTCTGCAGACGAAATCTATTCGCCAGCGAACAGTGTATTCGCACATGCGGACTCGACTTTCTCTTCAACGTCTCGTCATCCGATTCTGCACTCACCTGCTGATCCTGGGAGGACCATGACGATGACCTCGCGCATGTCGGGTTTTGCAACCCCTCGAACAGAGTCTGTGAGCTTTGGCTTTTCTCCCGCCGCTGAGGCAGACATCTTGGAGGGCTCTGGCATTGTGAGTGGCACTGATCCGGTATCTGGAGCCCCAGGCGGAACCGGATCTGCCAGGAAATCCCGCCCGAGACTTAGTTTAAGCCGAATCATCTCACCAGCATCACACGGGAGCAACCCACGAACAGCGTCCGTGCTTTCTCCACCGACCTCTGCAGCGGCCAAGTGGGTCTACTCTTCTGAGCCTACGTCGGCGTCTGAAGATGCTTCGACGATGACCATTTCTCCCATTCACGAAGACCGAAAGCCCAAGCCAGGCGAGGACGGCGCAATCACTTGGAGGAATGATCTGGGTGACGGTTGAAGACGGCAACCCGGGATCCCCTTGAATGCTTCCGTTTTGCGAACCTTCTCTTGACTTGTCTTCATTTGCTATTATTGGAACTTTAGCGAACAATGGTATTGGCAGATGCTACTCGGATTTTGGTGGCTGGACTTTATGTGTATGGTTGGCAGGCAACAAGATACAAAACACCGGCCCTTGGCGTTTGGTTGTCGGGCTGTATTGAGGGATGGTATTACATTCAAGGTCGACGAGATTCTATACTCATGTGATGATGGTTGAGTGACGAGCCGAAAATATGTCAGCCACGCTATGTTATTGGGAGACGATGTTTGGGACTTTTTAGGTTGCTGTCGGCATTAGCCGTTGTTTAGGCCCTGGACCAGTATTTTAAGAAGAATCTGTGTTTATTTGAGATACCAGCAGCCTGGTATTTAGCTGGAGCAAAAGAGGACTCGAGCTATCCGACATGTTCAGATAGTCGAGACTTTATGTAACTTTATCCACCACTTGCCCGTGACGAATTCTGAAATGACGAAGAATTTTGACGAAGTGAAGTTCCGCCTTTTGTTGTTGACGATCAGGATCGAGGCCTGGATCCTCATGAGGGACTGACCAAACCATTCTTACTGCTGCCATGTTTCTCTCGCGGTTCCTTGATATACCGGCATAGTCAATGTTGCAGGAGTAGCACGTGAGGCCACGGTACCAAAAGCAGCGGCAAGTTTTGTCCAACCACAGAATATAACTACTGCCGCTTTAGACGTAAGGTCTCCCTCCATCGATGGTACAGCCTTGTCATCATTTCCACCACGGCACCAACGATAACACAGAAAGGCACGGCTCTATTAATGTTCCTTTTTTCAGATCCAGCGAGATGAATCCGCAAGACGCCGAGCCCATCTACCTCCGTGAGTTGCTAACTTGGGAACACCCTTGATTCATTGCACGAGTGCAGCTCTCGATCCAACGTCTTGGATTCAGGATGTCGTTCAGCCTTCAGCACAGTAAGCGAGCCAGGGAAGAGGTGGCACCTAGGTGGGTTGTTCTGCGTATCTGCAATGTCTTTTGCAGGGGAAGGGAGATGATATGACGCGAATAAGCCTTTTTTGGACATTCCGAGCTGGTCGTGTTGATCATTCCAGTCGCGCTGCCCGTCTCACACGGACCACCGGGCCTCTCTACAATTCTTCACGACGCTTTTCAATGCTTTTCGTCCTCAGCGCGACATTAGTACTTGTATCTGAGGTAAGTTATAGGATCGGCAAGGAAGGAGAAGCACGAGATGACTTGGAGGGTTCTGTGTGGCATCGCCGTGGCGTGGCGTCTTTTCTTGCCTGTCTCTGGTTATGGCACAACCATCTCGATTGGGATCGTCGATTGTCCTGCGACATACACGAGCTCAAGCACCTCAAGCACCTCAAGCACCACGAGCGCCACGAGCAGCGCATCGGCGACGCCGACGTACGTTCTGCTCCAGGTTATGGCGCGACAAGACTGATTTCAATCCAGGATTACCCCCAGTGAACCAGTTTATCTCACATTCTCCCTGGGTGGCTTCCCCGAGTATCTCACGGCCAATGGAACAGTCACAAATGACATAGAGCAAGCCGCCTCGTTCGCTATCTCACCCTCTGGCCAATTGACGAGTGGGAGCAACTATGTGTCGACATCGGGAGATGTTTCATCGCAGCCATTCGCGGCGTCACCCGAGACACCGCTCATGAAGAGGTTGCCTCGGATCTTCACGCTGTTCTCCATAATAGAGAACGACGTCCTTGTCTGGACAAACGATGTATTCGTTGGTGGACAGGCAATCTTCTGCATCTCTGGCTCAACTCTTGTCGTGGTCTTCAACGCAGTACCGCCACAAGACTGTCTTGTTGTACAAATCGGTGTTGTTCCTACGGAAAATTCAACTCCTTCAACTACCTCTTCGGCTACAGTCGTGTCCCAGACAAGCACAATCAGCACTTCGACCACGTCCGTGCCCCGGTCAAGTTCAGACAGCACTCCGACCATATCAACTTCGACACTGTCCTCAACAGCCAGTTCAGCGTCAACGTCTGGCAGTGTCGGTTCAGTGTCAACCACTGCCTCTACTCCAGATTCGTCTTCTTCTCCTTCAGGCACCTCAGCGTCATCTCCCTCGTCGAGCGGTGTGGCTAGCTCGTCGTCAAGTCATGAGTCTTCCTCCACTCCGGTGACTTCTTCGACAACAATATCAGCATATCCAGCCCCGACGACGACTGGGACACCAAACTGCTTTGATCGCTCACCATTTGACGGCACCGTCAACAATGACTATCTGATTTTGTGTGACACCGACCTTCCAGGCTTCGATCTCGATGCTGTTGCAGCCTCTGATATCGCCGAGTGCATTGATGCATGTACCTCGTTTGCTCCTGGGTCTCAGGGACCTTGTGTTGCGGTCGAGTTTGACATTGTAAGTTCTCGCCCTTCTCTGATCATTATGTAAACTAAGAAGATTTCAGCTTGCGAGTACGGATCCGTGCCATCTCAAGTTCGACATTGGCACTGTTAGCAGGGGAGCCAATTCATTTGCACAAGCTGCGATCGTCGTCAACAAGCCCGATGCTCCCAACATTGTTTTTTCGGATGAGGGAGTTTCCAGCAGCTCAACAAGTTCGAGCGAGCCGTCGACGGTTATCTCTACAACCTCCACAACGACAACTGCCGTGTCCACCTTCACAAGTTCGTCGTCAGCTCCATCGGACAATCCGACTACTTCTGTATTCATTCAACCTACTTCTAGTACGCAACAGGATCTCCCAAGCACCACCACCACCCCGGATGTCATTCAGTCCTCTATATCATCAGCTGTTGCAGGAACAAGCAGCCAAGCGGAACAGACGAGCCAGACGAGTCTCAGTTTTATCCCTGCCAGCTCGTCTGTGCCAAACACTACACCTACCAGCCAACAGCAGTCCAGCACGCTGAGCACGTCGAGCACGTCGAACACCCCTGGAAGTTCTTTCAGTCCTTCTAGCAGCGTAAATCCTCCAAGCTCTTCACCGGGTTCAAGTTCTCCCACCTCATCAACCATCTCTGTCAGTGTTAGTCCTCCGTCAACTTCGAGTCCGGCTACGACGAGTCTGTCAACCTCACGATCGAGTTTGTCACCGGTGGCTCCCTCGCCGACTAGCAGTGCAAGCACCACTGTCACTTTTGTATCCACAACTGCAGTGTCCTATTGCTCTGCAACTCCCACGACGACCAGTCTATGCTCCACCTACAACCATCAAGCACTAAATGTTAATAGCGACGGCTACTGCTATGAGGTCGAATGTGCAACCGCACTGCAGGGTTCTATCCTGACAGGCAACTCGACGACGGCTACTTCACTCAAGAACTGCGTCGGTTTCTGCACAAACTATAATGTGGCACTGCCATTTGGATGTGTGGGTGTAAGCTATCTTGGTTCATCGAGCGGGAGCGGACCCAACTGCCTTCTTCTGTCTGGCATAACTGGGACGATGTCCAACCCGAACATCGACAGTGCTCGTCTGCTTTATGCAGGATATCCCTCGATCAACGATCCAATCTTCACGCCTACGAGTACGACCACGCAGGCTCCAGTGTCCTCGCCTTCCACGCCCTCGTCATCCCTTGCTGCATCGCCCTCCACAACCGCATCTACAACGTCGTATGTGCCTGCCACTTGCTCAGCCGCCCCGACTGAATCAGCATCAGCGTGCCCGGGAAATTCTCCTGCGTGCTATTCCTATAATTTCCTCGGCAACAATGCCAACTTCGAAATAGAATGCGCTACAGCATTCGCAGGATCAACGGGGCAACCGCTTCTGACGTTCGACCTGACTGACTGCATCAACCAGTGTCAGTATGCCAATGCCCTTCGAGCGAACAGTTGTCTTGGGGTGACGTTCATGGTGACAGAAGTGAGCCAAGGGTCGACCAACAACTGTTTCCCTTACTCTACCTTGACCTGTGCGACTCGAGGCAACGCTACTTTCAACAGTGCCCGGATGCTATATGCCGGGTATCCGCAGATGACTGATTATGATGACCCGAGTTTCGTCTGTGGTGGCTCTGGGGCAACAACGTCTGCCACCGGCGTCGCGTCTTCATCGAGCGCGGGAACTTCGAGAGCGTCGACCACAACCAGTTCGACACGGGCGAGCAGCTCAGTTTCTACATCTTCGACAACAGATCTTTCTCAGGCCTCTTCCACCAACTTCCCGCTCGCATACCCTCAGGATCCCATTTGTAACAATAACCTCATGTCGAAATACGAAGGTAGAGTCCATGCATATTCCCAGCCCACTGTCGTTAACTAACTATTGCTCAGGAGGGCAAGTCTCGGTCAACCCAGTCCAACGTCGTTACTACGACATTGAATGCGCGGTAAGTGTGCATCCAGGACCGCTCCAGTCACTTCATCGAGTGCTAACACGGTACAAGGCCGATTATACCAATCCAGGCAATAATCCCTTCGGAGCCACGACACAGCCAACCTATAACAGCTGCGCAAATCAATGCGACATAGCGGCAGGACAGAGTACTCCCTGCTTTGCTTTTTCATGGTCAACCAGTTCTGGCCTGTGCACCTTGTTCGGGCGGGTGAGCAACGGGGTTCAACTTACAACCAACATGACCAACACACCGGGCACCCATTCTGGCCGGTGGCTTGCCACGACAGTCGGGAGCACCACGAATCCTCAACCTCTACAACTGTATCTCGCAAGGCCCATTCCGTTCCCCGTGGGCCCGATCGCGGCAAACTCGCAAACAAACCGCGACTACCCCGGCGGCACCAACACGTATTTCAACACCTGGTCCGACACGTCGCA
The DNA here is from genome assembly GCF_001646965.1 of Fonsecaea nubica. Taxonomy (NCBI): domain Eukaryota; kingdom Fungi; phylum Ascomycota; class Eurotiomycetes; order Chaetothyriales; family Herpotrichiellaceae; genus Fonsecaea; species Fonsecaea nubica. The sequence goes on from NW_019173740.1 coordinate 108,443, forward strand.
CGCCACCGTTCTGGACCTCTCGTCCCAGTACGGGATCCAATGGAAGATCTTTGACCAAGTCCAGGCCAAGTTGTGGGTCACGGCCAACTTTTGGTTCACAAACACCCCCTTGGGCGTCACCGCCGCAACACAGAACCAGTGGAGCGCCGGTTCGCGCAACAGCGACACCGCACCCTTGGTGTTCCCGGCCGGCAATCTGCCGGGGTACACGCTGGCCCCGTTGTGGACGTACGGGCACATCCTCGGCGCCTCCCAGCAGGGGATATACTACCAGGTGGACACCATCTCGACGGGCCGGTACGGCGTCTCGATCGAATGGTTCTTCAGCCACTTCGGCCAGGACAACAACGTCTTCCACGCCGTCACGACCTACGACACGGGCGTCCCCGGCGTGTGGAGCACCTACTTTTTCCTCTCGGGCGCCGCGTCGGGCCAGAACGAGGACCAGGGCCTGCGGCAGTCGGTCGGCGGTCAGGGCAACCCGGACAGCTTCACCCAGTTCTTCACCTACTGCGCCGCCAGGCAGGACTGCGTCCTTCCGGGCGCCAAGATGACCATGGACACGACAAAGTTTGACGTCTCCCAGGTCATGAATTACACGGCCGCCCTGTTCAACCCGGCCACTTATGCAGTCGGCACTTGGACATGGCAGACGAAGCCGTGCTGTTAATCTTGGCTCTTTGAGTCTCGAGTTCTGGTTCTCGGTTTCTTGGGTTCTCGAGAGCCGTGAGACTTGAGCCTTGCTTTGGGTCTCAGGTTATTGACTCTTTACGTGCATGTCCGACCGGGTGTCTGGTTTTTTCTAGAAAGGAAAACGGTTTTTGTACTGCGTTATTTTCTGGGGACAGGACGGATTCGGGGGGTTGAGTTTGGACATGGGCTCGGATTTGGTGGAGGGATCGATGGAGGATGTGGTGATAGTACCTACGTAGTTAGTCCTTTGTCCTTGGCCTCCCATCTCTCTAGATTTACGTCGTCGTCTTGGTAACAGGCTGATAGGCTGACAGACTGACAGGCTAGGCGGAGCGAGGAAGGGAGGAAGGCGGGGAATTCGGCCGGAAATTCATTCATTGATTAATTGATTCATACTTGTTCCACGATATCCATATCGATATACCTATACCCACGGAGTACTAGCTATACGGACCTACCTAGGGTCTGTATGTATGTTGTGTATCTGGGTTGTTGGGACCGGTATGCCCTCGGAACAATCTGTCCGCTGTCCGCTGTCGTCTGTTCTTCGACTTGAATCCTTCCAGCACCTTCCTCCCTATCACCCTCGCACGCTATATTTCTTGACCCCCTTTTATATACTTTTTTCTTCATCACTTTTTCCTCATAACCCTTTTTGTTTTTGTTTTTTTTTTTGTTTTTTTCGACGGGCGAAGGGATTCAACTCGCCAACCCCTTCTGCCACCACGCACACCTGTGGTTCCTGGTCGGGTCTGGTACGGTGCTCCACCCCTTGGGGGTGAGGAGGTTCGCACTGGCTTTCCCAGCCCGCTCGGCAGGCCAGACAGGGAGGCCTGGCCCGTTGGGGTCGCCCGTCGTGATGAACCGCAGCTGGTAGTCCTGCAGTTGCTGGGCGTAGGTAGCGAACATGCCCGTGGTGGCGTTGGTCGGTTGGCCCGTGTAGAAGTTGTAGCCGGCGTCGCAGCCGTGGAAGGACGGGCCGATTTCAAACGCGTACGTGTAGCTCTTACTACTGCTGTTGCTGGTGCTCTGCCCGTACGCCCGGTTCGTGTAGTCAATGTTGCAGAGAAAGGCCGACTCGCTGATCATGAGGTACACGCGCTCCAGCAGCGACGTGTACGGGTGTGCCTCGTTGGTTGCGTCATCGTACACGGGCGGGTACAGCGTGGTCAGCACGTACTCGCGCACCTCGTCGACTGCCTCGGGGTAGCTAATCTGAAACCAGGCGTCGACGTCCTCCTCGGTCTTGAGGTACGGGGGCGTGAACAGCGCGCCCTCGTTGCCGCAGTGCGAGTTGAACACGCTGATGTTCGGCGCCGACGAGCCCGCGTTCAGCAGCAGTCCCGGCAGCGCCGGCGCGAAGGTCCCGTCCACCACGGGCCCGTATGTGAACGTACCCCAGTTCGACGTGGCGATCTGCATCGCGTTGGCCTTGATCAGCACGTCCGAGGGCACTTTTCGCGCCTCGGCGATGGAGCTCGCGTTGATCATCTTCAGAAACGTCTGTGTGGTGTTCTCTTGAAGGAATGTTGACGTTGAAGGTATGAAGCCCGGGGACTGCGGCATAGCGCGTTGGAACGGCGCCGGTTTGAGTCCACCGTACGCAGTGATTTGGAACTCGATCGAACCACCTGTCCATGATGTATGGGTTAAACATAATAACAAAATCAATGTACAGTATGTGGCATGGATATGAGTGCTGGGGCTAGGGTCAGGGGGCAACTCACCTCCAGCAGATTCTCCAGTAATGGTCACACGGTCCGGGTCGCCTCCAAAGAGGTGAATGTACTTCTGGATCCATTCCAGCGCGAGACGTTGATCGAGGAGGCCAGCATTGGACACACCACCAGCGGCTTGCAGGGTCGGTCCGGACAAAAACCCCAAGGCCCCGAGCCGATAGTTCATGGCTACAAAGACCAGGCCGTCCATCTGACTCGCCGTCTTCATCATGCCGTGGACGTCGTTCCCCGATGACTTCTCACCGATCGTATAGCCGCCACCGTAGATCCTGGAGTCGCATTAGTACCAGACAATCCATGTTGTTGTCTTGTAGATTGGAAAATAGCTTGGTAGTATACATACCACGCCATGACAGGGGCCCCACGCTGTTGTCCCGGCTTCAGCGTGCCGTTGTTGACCTTGTCGAAAATAGATTTGGAAACCACGACGTCCAAGAAGAGACAGTCTTCGGTCGTCCGTGGATCCTGCGGCGGCAATTTGCCATTGCGGAAGCTGTCAAATGGAACTGCGCCGGGAGGAGTGGCCTGAAGCTGTTGTTCTGCAAGGGAAACGTTGAAGTCTGACGCGTTGCCAGCCACGACGTTGGGTAAGTTGGCGAAACCCAGTGTGAGCCAGGTTGGGTTGGCTTGTGGACAGATCCGACCAATACTGCCGTTCTGGACGACCGGGTTTCGTCCGGTAGGGGGTTCTGGAGCGGCCCAGCGAAGATCGCCAACTGGAGGTTGGGCGAAGCGGATGTTGCTGAAGTTGTAGAATTGGCCGGTCGCCTAGGAATGTGTTAGCACGGCACACAGTGCTGGACTGTTGGTATGGAGCACGAACATCCAAGCTGATAGCTTGATGTATCTCGTAACCTAGGTCGACAGTGGGCAAGCCTTGGGAGTAGCAGAGCCGGGAAAAGGCATAGAGGAGTGCTACAACAACGAGTTTGGGTTCCATAGCTTGCTGCCTTCTCATTCGGACGCTGTAGTAACTGCGGAGAGGACTGATTTCAAGTCGACTGCCATAGCCGGAGGAAGCCAGGACTATATAGTCCCATGACGAAGACTATAGCCGTTCTTTTCCCACCGCCTCTGCCAGGCACAGCCAGACAATGTGTCCATCGTATCGGTATGCCGAGGTTCAAATGTTTACTGATTCCCAATGGCTTGAAATCGCCCATAATGGTGGGTGTAAAAATATGTGCAATTAGTCGACGTCGTCAAGCCCGAATCAAAATACCTCTTGGCCAGCGAAAAGCATTAACGCGGGTATTGGTAGATAGGCACATTCGCTAGCTGCCCAGATCCCCCTGGTTCTTCTCCGCAATTTGGGCCACATTAGCTTGCATGCTAGGACTGCCTGTGTTCGGTATAGATCGGGGACCATCACGGGGGACAGCCAATCGGCGATACAGAGATGTTTTCTCCCTTGGACTGGCGGGTAGATGCTTGCGAAGCCCAGTGGGTTCTATCCAGAAACGGGCTCGAGTTCTTCCGAGTCTGGACATGGGTCGGACTCCAGATCATGCCGCACGATCGCACCGTTGCCTAGGTCAGGTAAGGGCAGTGCGAAGCGAGCCATGAATCGCTCAAGCGCGTCTGATCCTCGGTATCTTGAACCGCTAGCATTCACTCGCTGGTGACGCGACTTCATCATAATCGGCTTTTGCCATGCTGCACTCGGTCGAGAGAGCGGACGAGGGGGATCCAGGGAACTTGCCCGCGCTCGCCGTATCGCCGAGGATGGTGGGAAAGTCAACGGGTGAATAGAGAAGGAGAGAAGTAGGAAGATGGATCGCCGGGTCTACCTTGACCACCTGTATAGAGTAGGTGAAGCCTGAGGTACTCGTATACAAGAGAAAAGGTAAGACTTTGGGATCTTGACTGCGTAACTGGCTAGCCTCTTGGCACCCCCGCACTGGGGGAGACACGGGAAGATGACTTTCAATACGAGCTCGCAAGGTAGGTACTTCTGACTAGCAGCTGGTAGCTAACACCCACGATCATGAAAACAAGTAGCGGAACAAATATATTAATTAGGTAGTAGACAATGATAGTAGTGCCTCAGATGTCCATTGTAATGCCTAAGCCCTTCATAGATAACATAGCCACCCGGCCCCATCCCCTTCACTTAAGATCCTATACCGAATAAACTCCGCACCTACAAAAAAACATCGCATACTCGTGGATCGCTGGTAAAACGCACAAGTTTGTATTATATTAATTAGTGTAAACGATTCTCCTTCGCAATCGACCATAGGATATGGAATACAGGGCTTCCCGTTCGCTCAGCCGTACTTAAGCCATATGCCGATCAGTTAGTACTACCGTGGGTGACCAGGTGGGAATCCTGATTGTTGATTGTTTTTGCTTTTTTTGATGTCGTTGGGTAGAGAAAAATGAAGAGATTCTCCAGACCAAATCTCGTGTCAAGAATCGAAAAATTGGTGGTGGAAAAGCATTTTTTGTTCTTCCTGTCGAGCCATGTCTGGATGATTTTGGAGGGTTGGGGGAAACAAGGCCAAGCGATATGGATATATGTGGATCAACCCTTACTAAAATAGGAAGAGTGCCAAAGTTTATTATTTATTTCCACTGCATTCCCAACCTTGGAATTGACTTGTAACCAAAATGTACACTGTACATTCGACCCTTACATGTACCTGTATCTCGTACAATAGTGTTCGCTACGGCCATCACCCGCGGCTCAGCAATCTGCCCTGCCCCACGTTCTCGGGAACGGAACGACCTCCCTCAAGTTATTGACACCCGTCATGTATGCGAGCAGGCGGTCAAATCCCAGGCCATAGCCACCGTGGGGACTGCTTCCGAATCGTCGAAGGTCGGCGTACCACCTCATGTTCCCCAAAGTCTCTCCCTTTTCCAGAAACGGGTAACCGTTGCCATTGTCGCCATTCGATATTTCGGTTCTCTTGATTAACCCCTTTTGGCGCATCGATTGAATGAGATGCTCCAACCGGTGTTCTCTGAGACTTCCTCCAACCGCTTCACAGTAGCCAAAGGGAAGCAGCAGGTCGAAACAGGCCACAGTGTCTCCGTCCGACTCCGATTGAGCCCCACCTTCCAGTGGAGTTGCCGACGACGGAAGCATGTAGAACGGTTTGACCTCTTTTGGATAATGCGTCACAAAAACAGGCCTTCCCTCTGCCAGATTGTCCACGATCCACCGTTCGTGTTCCAGTTGTAATCCCTGCTTCCATTGAGGACGGTGAACGAAAAGCGTGCCATCGCTGGATTCGTGCGCCTTTATCAGTGCCTCCATAGCTGATGTGTAGTCCACCTGGTGCCACCGTCCAGTAAGTCTAGCCCACCGAGCTGGCAGATCCACAAAGTCCGCGTCCGTAGGTCGGTGTTTCTGGTCGGAGTAGTATTCAACCAACTCTTTCCCCGTGCGATGCTCTTGTAGTGATTGTGTGAGGTATGCCACAAGGCTTTGCACTCGGGACAGCAGCTCTTGAAAAGAAACGTGTCGATGCTCAACCTCGAGCATGTAAAATTCAGACAGATGCCGCGGGGTATCGCTTTCTTCGGCGCGGAAAGTCGGGGAGAATGCAAACACATCCCCTTGCTCGGCGGCGTGCGCCTCCAAATGAAGCTGTGACGACACAGTAAGGTATTTTGGCTCTCGGAAATAAAGCTTTTCTTGTCCCTTAGAAGTATTTGGTGTTGTGCCGGGAAGCTGTTCATGGCTCTGCGGGGCTATTGTGAATGCCTCTCCCGCTCCTTCGCAGTCTGAAGAGGTGATCAGTGGCGGAAGGACTTGATAGACTGGGTCCGGTTGGTTGGAGAAATGCAACGCAATTGCCGAGATCAATTGGCTGCGAGTCCGATTAACAAGAGAGTGGAAGGCCGTGCGCATTCTGAGGTGAGGAACGGTTCGGAGAAAGTCAGTCGACATCGACTGCTTCTGAATGGGGTTGTCCTGTCGCCGTTAGCAGGGGCAGCGGCGCGCAAGGAGGAACGGTTAGACGAACAGAGGTATTGCCATCACCCAGCGTCTCGATCTCTTCGACTTGCAGTTCATGGCTCTGTCCAGCTCCTTTCGACGGTACCCACTTGCCCACCAAGGCGACGTAGGCGCCATTGGTGATGCTGCTGGGTGTCAGAACTCGTCCATGCTCCTTGGATGCGCATCCACCTACTCTTTCGCCAACTGCGGATCGGGAAACACTGCTTGGACATTCGCGAGCGTCGAACCATCTCCGATCCGGGCAAATGCGACTTTTTTCTGCTTCCGGATACTGCGCACTAAGCCTGCAATTTTGACCGATTCATCCGCTCGCAAGCCGTTGACGTACTCGGCATCGTTCGAGAGTCTAGCATGGCGGACAAGGGCCGGTGAAGTTTCTGTAGCTGGTGCGCTTTGACCGTGCAGATATTGGACGGAAATGCTGGACGGTACAATGTCATATCGAAGTCTTGCAATGTCAAGGGACGAGCATCGAGGCAGGATCCTGTCTCCGAGATGCCATGGCGCCTTCAAAACACGCCATAGCATCACGCAGGGGGAGGGCGACAAACAGCAGCCAACAGCAGAGGCCGCAGAGTATCCGGAGAGTATGAGAAAGTCAAAGAGGAGCTGCAGGTCGCGCAGACGATGCTGTAACAATTTAGCGCAAAGGGGGAGCAGGATGCGCGGTCCGCCCGCGGAATGCGGTAAAAGTGTTTATCCGACGGGATTCTTGCCGCAGCCTCGCCAAAGCGCAAAGGATTAAAAAACCCCATCACCAAGCCTATGCGCACCCATGCTATTTTTCTCATCAATCTTACTCCACGATTCCAATCGCCACTCAGCCACTCAATTAGAAAAACGGACACATCCTACGACCCGGTGGGGGATCCGAGGGCGAACCTTTTACAATTTCCCAAATGAGAAACGCACGGAGGTGTTCCAAAACCTGCAAAATGTCCTTGATCATAAATGTAATTGCGCCGCCTGAGTGCCAAGTCTCCTCTCCTCCCTGCCTGGGTTATGATTACTTGCCAGATGCAGCCGAATGGCCTTGTTCGCTCAGTCTGCCTGTCCAGCTACTGTCGCTGACGGCCTTGAGGACTTGCCCTTTGTAGGTCAGAAATCACATCTTCGCCGCCTTGTCCTTTTGTCAGACGCCGAGCATCCTTTCCTTTATGTCATGCTCGGACCCAATCGATCACCCATTCGACTCCGGGGGCCGTCAGCGACAGGATTTGCGCCAATGTGTTTTATATTGACCGAGCATGACAGTTAGGCTGTTGCTTTCTTAAAAGATTTGCCCTCCCCTCTCGTGCAACATCTCAAACAATTTTGATGTTATAAAACCTTGCAGCGAAGCAATGGCGTCTCATTACAGCTCAAACCGCGTATCATCTCACTCAGCCTTGTATGAACAATTACCAGACCATGCTAGGGATCAGCACATGTGCAATACGCCCGGGTTATTCGACCCATGCACGAGCAGCGAACGTCGGGAATCAAGGTCTGGGTCTTCCCCCAGCCCTGATTCGAGCAGCCTTCCCTTCCTTGAGGAATACCGCAATTTCCTCCTTAGCCAGCTTCATTCCATGAGAGCAGCTCAGCATTTTCATGCACGCTCCCATCACCGCCGTCGCCGCGTAGGATGTGGCCATGGGCGCGGCCACAGAAGATCGTGTCGAGGTAACCCAATTCAATCACCGTCCTTTGAGAGGATTCTACTTTACCTGCACCAGATGAGCACTGACCACGTCAGCCACCACAGTATCAAAAACCTGTCGCCGTCCGTTCCCAACCCGGCACTTGGTCCTGCTACAGCCTTCTCCCTTACGTCGTCGAGTCCATATCCATCAACCATGTCTGGATTCGCTCAACTCTTCTTGGATTCCCAACTCCTCAACGCCTCAACTCCTCAATCCCGAACATCACTTTTGTGAGTGCAGATTGGGTCAGGGCCGAAAAGCAACATTGGGATCCTAATATTTCAGGGTAGTCAGTCCTTCTGGGAGCCTGGAACAATCGTGGTTTTGAGCAAGAAGTCTGCAGCATGCGGTGTCTGCGACTTTGGATGTGCGGTAGAGTTCTGCAGAGCTCAAGATGCGATATCGATTGGGGTTGTACCATACGGTAACTGCCCTCTTGTCAGAAATAGTCTGAAGAATGAGATATGGCTTACCGTATACTACTGAGCAGTCCAACTTTTAATGTTCAGTCATCCCTCTGACTTGTCAAAACGTCTGTATGCCTTCCTTATAAAGCCTCTTACTCGAAAGGTCACACCCTTGTTCCATGCCTATTCTGACTGTGATCCTCGATCGATCAGACGTCAAGCATACTCCTGACTACCTGAGGTGGCGATTGTAGCGAGTGGGTGGACGACTCAGGCTGCGACAGACCGTCTCTGCGGGATTCGTAGGGTGTGTCCCTCTGATATTGTGGAGGTGGCAGTGAGCTTTCCGTGTCTGTAAATCGCGAGTCTATGCCCGTAGTGCCACTGTCTGTGACTGCAGATCTTCCGACGGACCTGGTACTGTTCACACTCTGCCTTGGTTTTCTGTACCTCGCGTCTTCTTCTTGCCTACGCCGCTGCCACCAAGCGTGTCCACTTTCGTCTTGTTGTTCTGCCCGGTTCGTATCTGTCGCATGAGAAATTTCTTCCAGTGGAGGTCTTCTGGAGGAGCTGGGCATTTTGAAGACTCCACCTGGCGATGCGGAGTGGCTCTGGGACCTGAACCACCAGGCTGGCGGTTTGCGACTGTGAGGTTGATGAGACTGCGCGGCTAAGGCAAGACCATCGCCCAATTCCTCACCCCTCGACGCGCGCAGGGCAATCAATACCTTGTCTTCATTTTCATTCATGTATCCATGGATGTTGAGCAGCACAAGAATGAGAAGAGCTGGTGCGTATCCGAGTCCGTACAACAAGCCAACGCTCAAGTCTCGACGAAATGGGGATAGCTCCCATACCCAAGATCCCGCAAGAACGTACGCAACGCGTAGGCCGAGACAAATGATAGTCAGCAAGAGTGTTGTAGGGATTTTTGCCCTGTAAGCCCTGCTGCCATAACCCAAGCGAAAGACAATAAGTCCAAGACAGACTGTCGCGAGGACAGAGGCCGATTTGAATCGAGCATCGAGGGCAACAGGTCTAGCCAATCCCTGAGTCTGCGTGGGCGAGCGTTGCTTCTGGGCAAACGACCAAGATCGTGGAACAAGGGTGAAGAACACCGCGCAGTCGAAGGCGTAGAAGAGTAAGGGAAGGTAGAAATTGGCTTTTTCGTGGAATGCGTTAGCCGACAAGGCATATGTTTGTGCCTCTTGGAATTGACGATGGCAGTATGAGCTCCTAAGCACGAGGTTAGACCGACCACAAGTCTTCTGGCGTCTGAAAGCAGAGTATATGCCGTCGTGCTCACCAGTTTCTCGCAGCCTCCCAAACGCAAGCCAGCAACACCGGAATCATCAAGGTCAGGAAGAAGCTTTGGAGGATGATGGGCGTGTTGACAATGTAGTCTCTGTCCACGTCGACAGCGGTAAAGGAGCTCAAGATGCCACAAGCGGCGACAGCCAAGGTCCAATACCACGGCCAGCGTCTACCCACCGGTTTCCACCCTCTTTCTCGAGGTAGGTATGTGCGGCCATGTTTCCTCAGGTTGATCGTGGAGAACAGAATCGTCAGGGCAAAGAGAGAGCCAAAGACAAGTCCGGTGATGCCCCGAGCACCAATGGGATTGATGGGTGTGTAACATGAGGTCGTATTGACGAACGTTCCGTTCGAGAAAAGGATGGGTTTGTGCGGGCCAAAAGCGAGAAAGCAGCGCGAGCCGTTGGACAGTGTGCCATTGTCGTAGAGCGTGTAATTCCAGAACTTCAGTGCAGTCTCGTTGAGAGCGACACCATTGATGAAGGTGGTGGAGTTTGCCGAGGATTGCGCACCCAGCATATCAGCGACGAGGGCTTCGTCCTTTTGCCTCACAGGCAGCTAGGAGGGCAATTCTGCTAGGGGCAATCGTTCGACATGGGCACTCGCTTTGATGATTGAAGGATGAGGCTGGCAAATATTGTGAAAAGGTCGAGTATTACTTGTGCTTGGAGATGGACTGATGCTGAGTGATGCCGATATGATTTGGTGGATCAACTGCCAACCGCAGGGTCCTTGTCGTCACTCGGCCCAGACTTTTCTCCGATTATCACATGGAGCCACATTAATGGAATCAAATCATGTCAGGCGACTAACTCTGGATCGAACGCAACCGAAATAATACGATTTTCGTACAGTACACTCTACTGCTTGAGCCTCATGCCACTGCTAATGTTAACGCACAAGTATCTCCGCAAATCCATCGTCACCATCCCTGCTTCTTCAAAGTCAAACATTGCCCCTATCAACGGCCGGGACTTGACCCGGCCAGTTCAGAACCCTTTCTTGAGAAAATAGGAGAAAAAAACAACAAATGGCAAAAGTCGAATACTGCAGTCATCAAAACTCGTGACTTCGTGCTCATTTTCGAAATCGATCGCATATCCGCCGCCTCTTTTGACCCGAACGCTAAATCCGATATGGTTGGAAACGCCGACTTTTTCCCAGCATGTCGTGCAATGCAATGTGATGCCACAACCCGAATAGGTCTCTTTCCGTCCTATACCTTGGCAAAGACGCGGTCTAGCTTGCTCAGGGCTCTCTTATCCTCTCGGAACCCTAGCTTCTCGCTGGGAATGTCTTGCGGTGGTGCCCCGTTCTTGGTTCCACCTGGACTCGTACTGCCTTGTCGGTCCGCTTCGGCCTCACTCTGGCTTTTCTCTGCCGGGGCAACATTCGTATCGATATTGTGTACGAGGGCGGTGATGGTGGGTGCCTGGCTGGCACTCACCGCGATGGTGTCAGAGGTCTGCGTTCCAGATTGATTTGCTTCGCTCTTGCCATTAGCGCCGTTCGTCTGGGTTTCAGCCCCATAGGTAGTAGGAGTGGTCAAGCGCGGATCTATTTGTATCCCCGTGCCCGCATTTTCACTAGCAGCTTCAGGAGCTTGCGTATTGACTGGTGGAGCAGGGCTGGATTGGTATACTGGCGGAGGGGGTTGGCTGACAGTGTAAGTGCTCAGGGGAGCCTGCGGGGAAGTGGCAGGCGGTAAAGGGGGAGGAATTGACGACCTCGAGTCTGAGTTTCGTAAGGGACGCTGATCGAAAGAGGACGGTGGTGCTTGGCTGAGTGATAGATGGTGTGGTGGAGGATATGGCGCTGGGGTGAATGCAAGAGGGGGCAAGCCGGCCTGAATAGCATATGGCTGTAGATAGTGTCCGGGAGGAGGGGTGTGCATCGGACTGATTGGGTAGATGTAGGCTGGGTGAGGGATGTAGCCGGGTGGAATATATGCTTGCGGCGGACCAGGGCTTGGGCGGTGATACCCTGGGGCACCTGGAGAGATGACATATCCTGGAGCCCCTAACATGGGCGATCGAGTGACGGCAGGGACCGTTGATTGATCGTTGATGGTGGATTCTGGATACATGCCTTTCGCGGGTTGTATCGAGGCCAGATTGGGATCGGTGCTTGGCTGTCGCAAGACCTGAGAGGCTGGATGTGTTCGGGAGTAGTAGCTGATGAGATGTAGGTGTTGGCCTTGGGAAGTGGTGATACTGAAGGACTGCTTCATCAGGCCATCAGGCTTGTACCGATAGCCGTCGGGTCCCTCCTCGCCCTCACCAGACTGCGAAGGATCGTCTTGACCATTTTCGGGGGTTTTGGCGCCTCGATTGGCCGTATTCACGTATGAGTTTCCTCCTCTTTTGCCTTCCATTTCCCGATAAGTCAAGAAGCTGCCCGAGACACGACTTGCACTCCAACTCTTGCCATCGGTCCATCGCCGCATTCCCGCTTCGCGCTCATCCCAAACAAAGACCGAGCCGGATCTGATGGATTGTCTCTCTTTCTCTGACAATCTCCGCTGGACTCGAGGGAGTATGCCCAACCTGCAGGCTTCGAAGAGGATGATGGCGTCTGTTGGCGTACGAACGAGCCCGTTGTATGTCTCCATTGTGTGTATGATCTGAAAAACCCTTTCTCCAGTTCCGCCGAAGCGACTAGTTCACCCAGAAGGGGTCCGCTCACTGTCGCGTATGTGATCGTCAAGTTGAACCTCGTTCCGTCAATCGCGGCGGGCTGAATGCTTTGGCGCAGACACTTCAGCTCGCCGCGCCCATTTGCCAAAGTCCAACGCGCTCCCTTTCTGCAACTGCAAGACGCAACCCAGTCTTGCCCGTCGTGCTTCTTCTGAGATATTGACTATTTTCTCCCTGGCGCAAAAGTTATCTCTCGTTAAGTCGCGATGCTTGATAGCGGAGGCTCAGTTGACTGAACTGTCTCTTGGACAGTGTTTGAGACTGGGGGAGAAGGCTAGGCGTAAACTGCTCGGGGGTTGGGAAATCGACAAGGGTCCAAGTTAGAAAACGAGGAAATGCTGGAGAGACGGCTTCTAATAATGCGAATGGAAAGGCCCATGGACAAGGCAAGTGGGCACACTCAAACAAGTCTTGGTGAGCGGCGTGGAGCCAATGGGAATATCTGCGGTGTCAAGGATAGACTCGCGGTCGGATATTACGTGGTCTGTGGTCTTGGGGAGATCACAGTCTGGCACGGCCGGCAGCACCGATTCGTGAGAACAAAGTTGGGAGCGTGAGAATAGCTGTGAAAAATGACCAGACTCCCAGAGCAGAGGCAGACAAATAGAAGAAGTTCAAGCCCGTAGTGTGGGAGGGACTCTGGCCTTTCGAGTGGACCCCTTGGCTGGGCCCTGGGCCTTGGAGAGGTGTTCCTACAGGTATGCCACTTCCGCAGCGGGTCAAGCTTGCACACTAGGCTTATGCTTAACCCAATGCCCGCAGCACTAGCTGGAGACGGGCCAGTGACCGCCATTCTTTACTGGGTCAGCGCCCAGCCTTCGATCGCTGGGCGCTGTAAGCGAGCAGGGCACCGTTTCGTAGGGGGAGAGGGAGACCCGGTATTCAGAGGGCCCGATAACCGCGGGAAAAAGAAATTCTGGCCCTCAATCGATCTCTCACTCAACTGGGGACGAGATGAGTCGTACTCCGATGCACGGAATCCCTCCAAGAAAAATCCATGTACCGAGTTATCGTTTTAAACTTCTACCCTTGAAATCCAAATCACGAGGATCGTCCCCTTGTTGGGGATCAGCGCGTCTGCCTGCCTACCGAATGGGAAATTGATTCCCAATTCTTGTTGGGTCTTTCCTGGCAAAGGACTCCGTGTCCTTTGACGGCCAATAACTGGTGGCCTTGCAATTTTCGGAGTGACTCCCCAATATTACTTGCGCACGGAGAAATATTGTCGTGGCATGACGCCCTGGGCAAAAAGCCTGAGTCAAACTAACACCCCATCCAAGGGCTTGGCATCAGGAAAGGTTCGGAAGCGAAGGGGAAGGGACACCACGCCCTTTTGTTTCGACAGGTGCGCATCGACGATGTACCATAGGTAATGCCGACACGAGGGTCTCTGGCATTATTGCCTAGATATCCAGGTGACACTTACTCGTATCTTCTGCTCGATATTTTCTCAATAACAGGCAACCCAGGTGACAGCCACACTTCCCTTCCACCAGGCCGACATCGCCAATGCAAAAGGCTTGGCATTACGCTAGCCAAGGCGCCAATAGTCTTGGTGGCTCTTGGGTTTCGCTTGGTGTTCTTAGTTTTGACGACCCTCGTGCCAATTGCCAATCTGACTCGCCGCTGGGCGCCTGGGCATCTGCGTAATGTCGTGTCTCGGCGGCTTCCCAGACGCCCCCTTGAATGCTTGGTCCGTTTCTGGGCATCTGCCTCCCTGGCCCATTTTCCCACCCATGATCCGGAACAAATTCCACTCTCTCTCACAGGCCCCTTTCCCAGCCGACTTTTTCGGTTTCACTTCACAGGTTGGACTGTTTAAACTGGTGGAAGACAATGATGGCAGCATTGACTTGTTTTAACGGGCGATGGCCAGGCCCCAAGTCGCCTCGGCTTTACCTCGTGCAAAGCAATGCCGGAGCATCTCCGCTTAGGCTTAAGCCTCTTGTTAAGCATGATTGCAGCCACCAAAGTCAAAAAGCGAACGGGGGTCCCAGTCAAGCGGGCTTGGGTATCAGCCAAGCCGCGTTGGACTTGGCACATCCGGACCCGTAAATGACACGGAATGATCAACTGACCAGTGATAACGAGATTACGTTTTCCGTTTCTTTTCGTTGCTGAGCAAAACACCTTGTGGGCGAGCACCTTTTCAGGTTTGCCAGGAGGGGGGCTTGCGTGTTCAATTGCGAGATTGGCAAAACAAAAGTGGGAACTCTTTTTCCCAGACATTCTTAATTGTGTCAACTTCTCTTCTCATGCTGACCGCATCTGTGCGCCGTCCTCATCCGTGTCTGGAATAATAATACCCCGTCACCCGTACCAGGAAGATCGACGTTGATTTCTCCAGTCATTCATAAAAAACCGCTATGCAATTGTACGCGGCACGCATAAAACTTGGGTCCTTCGGTGGCAAGAACCAGAAATTCCCTTCCCCACTTCCTTCACCACACCTCATCCCGTCGTCCGGACGCATGACCCATTTGGCATCCTTTATCATTCCTCGGCAAGTACCTGGTTGATTACTTGGTATCTTTCTTTTCCCCAAGTCCAGGCGCTAGTCACAAAAACAACTACCGCGTCTGGGTGCCATCCTGGCGGTAGCGTACTCCGTACTGGTAGTGGTGATAGCGGTGTGGAGAGCAGGCAACCACGTGGATAACAAAGAGACTCGGCGAACACACACGCAGGCCCCACCGGTTTTGTGCTTGTAACCCTTCCTACGAGTGTGTACCTCGTACAGTTGCATCTTGCTTCGTACTCGTACCGATCATTCGTCTCATCAAGTTTCTTAGCGCAGGCACATTAGGGTGACCCTGTTGACCCTACCAACCTACCAGCCCTCTTAATTATATACGCCCTTGAGGTTTAATCGCCACTTGTACAGTCATATGTAGGGTGCTCCGCGTACCTGTCGACCGAAAATGGAAACAATATTCCAAGACGCCCGACTCGACCCATCGATAGCACAGAAGCTCTATTCGACCCTTCCCTCCTCTTCCTCTACGAGACTCCTGCGGCTCGAGCCAGGGTCGTACGACGACCCTCTCGCGGCCTCGCTCGTTGTGGTGGATATAGCCGCGCCCTCGTGCCCCAAGTACGAATGTATATCTTACACATGGGGTGACGAGACATCGCCCAACTCCGTCCGAGTGGATGGGAACGAGGTCCCCCTCCGGTTGAATCTGGACCAAGCTCTTCGACGCTTTCGCTACCCCACAAAGCCCAGGCTTGTCTGGGTCGATGCCATTAGTATCCGCCAGGACGATCCGGACGAGAAGGCCCAACAGGTCAAAATGATAGGCGATATTTTTCAGAACGCCGCGACGGTGCTGGCTTGGCTGGGCGAGCACGCTGACTCGAGCGAGATTCTCTTCGACATTTCTCAAGAAGCTGCAGCTAACCTGTTTGACACCAACCGTACCGAGTTCCGGCGCAGGTACGACGCACTGGCTCAGTTCATGAATCGTCGCTACTGGCAGA
Organism: Fonsecaea nubica; assembly: GCF_001646965.1. NCBI lineage: Eukaryota > Fungi > Ascomycota > Eurotiomycetes > Chaetothyriales > Herpotrichiellaceae > Fonsecaea > Fonsecaea nubica. The sequence continues at coordinate 124,430 of NW_019173740.1, forward strand.
GGACTTGGATCGTGGCCGAGATTGTCTGTGCCCGCGAGTTAATGATTTGCTGCGGCCCGGACAAGATCTCGTGGGGGCATCTTCTAAAGTATAGATTCACCGACGTGATGCGATTCGATCAGGGCTGGACGAGGAAGTTAACCAAGTTGGACGACTCGAGAGTCGCCCACAAGTTTGCCCAAGACCCCTCCCACCTGTCTGATGTGGAATGGGAAGGCCACCGCGAATTACAGGGATATCTGTACGCCGCGGAAAACACCGAGTGCCTCGAGCCTAGGGACAAGATCTTCTCGCTCCGAGCAATCCTGCACAGCACGAGCATGCGCAGTGCCATCCGTGTCGACTACAAGATGTCTCTCCCTCAACTCTGCGCCGACATTCTGAAAGCCGCCCTGGTGGCCTACGACAGCGTCCGGAACAACATCGCCGAGTTCTTGCTGCTGTCGTATCAGCTCGACAAGAGTCTGGCAATGCCATTGGCGGACAGACTTCAAGTGATCGACCTTCTTCTCGATGACCTAGAGGGCGTCGAGACACCGGCACTGGATATTGTGAGTGACATGTTATCAGACGGAGCCGTGGAAAAGTTCTTTGGGTTCGACTACGAACGCTATGACACGGATTGGAGCTGGGAAGAGAAGAGAGACCATGTCCTTTCGTGGCGCGACAAGGCACGACGGACGGGCAAGTGGCCTGCCACTCCTGGAACGGCACCAGGCCCAAGTCTGAACAAGACTTGACAGCACGGGTCGAACGCAGACTTTTGATTTTCTACGCAGTAATACCCCCGCCAAACTCCCTGTCCTTGTTTTTGCTTGCCCCTCTCCCCCTCCCCTCTAGTCAAGATCCACCCGCGCATTGGAATGAACAGCTTGATATGAACTTGCCTAGGTGAGCCTTTCTAGAGGTTGCTCAGGATATGACTCGGAACAAGCAGCTATCTGCCTAGGTAGCAATAAGTAAGTGAATCCCACAACAGATTTTGAGTACAGTACGATGCAAAGAACCGCGCTGCTTGCAAGACCCGCCTATCTTCATCTTCGTACTCTTTGGATATCCCTGGTACGTCTACCAAAGACCTAATGAACCAACTCCGGACTTTGTCGCCCTGTCACTATGTACCTATCTACCCGACCCGACCAACCAGTCTACATTGATACCCTGTACTCATTCCTATGGAACAGGTGGATGGGGCAGTGCAGTCTATACTTTATGAACTAAACTACGAGCCTCGAGCGATACCTGGACGTTGCGATTACGCAAGGCGCAGATGCAATGGTTCATAACTACTATCTAGTTGCGATCGCGGCGACAACATGACAGAAGTACAGGAAGAAGGTCTTCGAATGAATGGACTGATGATCAATCTTATCGATCTTCACAGCTGTGTTGTATCTGATCCATACATAGTACACATTAAGCCTGGTCCTGCAGTCTAATGTTTGTCAACGTAGCAAAAAGAACTTTTGAGACCCCGTGTCAAGTCAACTGTGCAGTGACAGTATGATACATCAATCATGATGACGAGTCTATCCCGCCCACTTCACCTATTTCTCGCCGCTGTCATATCCATTCACCTTTCGCCGCCTCACTTTGATGGTCGCGGTCATGGGCGGCACTAGACTCGTCCCAATCCACTTGCTCGCCGGCCTCTCTGGCAAAGGTTCAAACTCGTAGTTCTGCACCATGTACGCCAACAGCAGCTTCAGCTCATTCGCCGCCAGAAACCTCCCTGGACAGGCATGTCTTCCGTGTCCAAAGGGATGATATATCGGGGAAGTGCTGACAAAGGACAAGTTTGCTTTCCTAATGTATTCTTCGGTGGTGGTGGTGGTGGTAGTGGGATTATTCTGGTCCTTTGGGGTTTCCGATGGTTCTGCGGCCGATAGGTCTCGTTCCACAGAGAAGCGGAAGGGGTTATACGTCGCGGCATCGGGGTAAAGCTTTGGGTCGTTGTGGACGCCATTGGTTGGGACAGCAACACGGCTGCCATAGGGACAAAATGTTCCGTCGGGTGCAGTGATCCCTCCTGGCACTACGACCTGACGCATCATGCCGGCTCCCAAGAATGAGCCCAGGCGAGATGATTCCCGCAAGGCGGAATCTGTTTTGTACATTTTTGCGATGCCGGCTTTAGTCCAGTGGCCGTTATCCGCGGCAATGATGGAGCTGGCTTCTTCGCGGATGTGTTCCAAGTATCTCTTCGATGGGTCAGAGGCGACGAGGTCAAAGACCGCATTTGTGATGCTGAACGTTGTGGTGTGGATCGCGGCAAAGTTGACAGCCAGCAGTCTTTCGGCAATGATATCCGGGTCGCGTTCGCCAGGGTGTAGGCTCTCACGAGCTCGACGGATCGACCACTGCAGAAAGTCGTTGGGTTCGGGGTCACCAAGCTTCTTCTCTATGTCCCCGGTCTGACCTTCAAGAAGCCTCTGACGTCGCTCGATCTCGGGTCGAACAAGGCGGGCGAAGGATTTCGTGTGACGTCGGTTAGGTCGTGCGATCAGGACGGCAGCAAGAGGCCGTAGGAATGCGGGTAATAGTTTCAGGAGAGTCGATGCGACAGGGACGGCATTGGCAAAACCGATCCCATGCTCCAAGAGTGCCTTGTTCCTACACAAGGGCAAGCCGACAAAAACACGATTGCTAGTTCGAGCAGTAATGAGCATGAGGGTTTCGAAAGGACAGACTTCCTTCCACTCGGTTGTATCCGTGCCCCAGATCTCATCAAAAGCAGCACCTATTTCGTCCACAATGTCGATGGTGAGAGCTCCCAATTGGCGAGTGAGCTCATTTCTGATGGTCTCATGGTGTAGTGGCTGATCGACAACGACTGGATGAACAAACGTGTATTCCGTCTGTAGGACATCCTTGTGGGGTTCGTCGACATTCAAAACGCCATCTGGCTGATTGATGAGCCAGGTTATTGACGACACTGGGAGCAGAATCTCGTCCCCGCCGAATTTTGCAAGTATACACGATTTGTTGTTCTTCGAATACTGCAAACTGGTAAGTGAAAATCCCAGACGTAACCAGGTCGCCGTACCTGCTCATAAGCCTGATGGATCGTCTCCCTGTAGTTGATCGTCGAGCGAAGTCTGGCACGCAAGGACGTGAACAGTTCGCCTTCCTTGGTATTAAGCCAAGGGAGGTCGGGTAGGCTTGGTCTCGGTTGGCGGAGCTTGTATAGAAGCAGGAGAACAAGCACCACAACGAAAAGGACGGCCGAGACTTGTGGCCGCAGTATGTATTCAATCATACTTGCAGGTCAATCCGACAGCTTTGGCGGTTTGAAAGAGCACCAGACTTGATGGAGACACGGTTCAGAACACAGTGCGGTGGGTTGCGCTCCTTCGTTCTTAAGCATACCGCAGCGCTCGAGGGTCGTATATGTGAGCTGACGTGACAGCCTTCGTCCATATGGTTTGTCCAGTCGTTGGGTCAAACGGAATATCGAGCTGACAGAAAGGAATGTCATCCAGCGGCCGACTTGACCGGGGGCAGTGTTCGGGATATGACCGAACTGTTCACTGGGAATGTCAGCACTCCGGGCGGCTCAAGAAGGGCGCAAGATCACTCACGTTCCTCGTGGCAAAGCCATTCAGACACCTCGGTTCAGGATACAGGAAGGATCACAGGGGTCTTCGAACCAGAATCCGGAGCGAACATGAGCCGGATCTGATCTGGAACAGATGCGGCGAGATGATCGTCGGTAGTCTTTCATCTTTAGGCTCGTCCTTCCCATTGTGTGGGTGGAGGCGTCTGATCGAGCGTGTTTCGCCAGACGATTGGTGTTAGGCGAAGTTACAAGGAGTAGAAAGGCTGAAAATAGGGTGAGGACGGCGAGCGGTTTTGCTCGTTTCAAGAAATGTGTCGACGCGGTGCTGAAACATGTAAGACTAATAATCAGGGCGCGTCTCGGGAGCTTTGAAGAAGTCGGGGGAAAGAGATGTGAAGGACCGACGCTATACAATGTTGTATGCTAGAATTGTCACTTGTAACCGGCCGGGTAGCGGCGCAGGATGGGTAGAAGCACTTGAAAGTTGGATAATTGTACGTAGAGGAAGCCATGTCTGTGGGGTTTCCATCAGGTTACGCTCGGTAAGAATTAGGCACTGATGGGCTCTCGGATAACGTTGGGGGGCCCGGGGAGACATCGCTAAAGGTGCCCCTTACAGTAATTACCGAGTACCTAATCAGCTAATAATGTGCTTGCACAGCAGGCACCCAGGCAGGTACACGTCTCGCCCCCTCGATGCCAGAACAACTCGTAAACTAAGCCCCTCTAAGACGGTGACTACACAGCCTTGCAGCCCTCACCAGCCACAGATGACGGGGACCGCCACACCAGCAGCCACAGACGCGTCTACTGGTGATGCGAAAACAAACGCTGGCGCACGTAAAGCCACTATCCCAAAAACCACCCCGCGTTAATCTGTTTAACGGACTGAGATGCATTGCGAGAAATCTTGTCTAGACACTGCCCGATTTCTCTCCATGTCAGTGCGGCCTTGACGTAGGCTCCTTGTCATGCACCCCGGGTCTCATTCTTTTCGCACTGCCAATGGCGGACCCACGATTGAACCGCATCGAGGGCACCTTGACCTCTCTCCTTGAAAGCCTTGTTCCAGCTCTTTCTTCCGACCAAGACGACACTGATACCGAGTTCCGCATTGAACGCGCTATTCGGTATGCAAAAGAGACCGTCCTCGGAGCCGATGGCAGACTGCCCCCAGATACCAATCAGGCGCAAGACTTGATCAAGCGCAAGTTGTTGCGAGAGAATGCCTCTCCAGAGAAAGCGGCCAGGTTTAGCAATTTGTATTCCAGACTACTCGCCATTCCCGTTCTCAACCAGAAATGGGCCATTTTGTATCTCCTCTACAAGCTGTCGGACAAGTCTCTCCCTGAGCGTCCTCGAAACCCTCTTGCGGACTCGGAGCACCTCGCAAATATTCCGCGGCGACGCACCTTGTCCCCCGAAACCACTTTTACGGCGGAGGAGGAGCTAGAAGAAGATTATGATAATGAAGAAGGAGAAGAAGAGCCGGAACTGCCGAAGGTGTCGACCCGTAGCCATCGTGCCTTGTCAACCAGATCCCGAAAAGCCAATGAACAGATTGAACCGGCCGTGAAAGAGGAGGAACAATTACAGACTCAAGAACCAGTTGAAGAGAAACCTCCCGCGCAGAAGCAGGAGCCTCGAGTCATCTATCCTTCGGAATTAGATCTGCTGCGTGACTTGCCGTTCAATCTACAAGGCGTGTCATCCGCACACCTTCAATTCGCAGACAATGGCTCTCTCAAACTGCCCCCTAGTCTGCCGGTTCCCATTCTTTCTCTCCTCCATGCACTCGCAGAGCCTTGTCTGCTCTATCGGGGATTGGCAGAGTATGCTGCAGGTCAGGACGGAGGTCTCATTGATCAGAGCCTTCGTTCCGCCATCAACAATGAGCTACGCTCCTACTTGAGCCTGGTCGCCTCGTTGGAGACCGAGGTTCGACAAGCTTTGGCCTCTATTCAGAATGCGAAAGACCCGAAAGTGGTGCGCCTCACTGGTGTCACGTTGAAGCGATGTCTGATTTGGACAAGAGAGGCCACCATGGCCCTTCGATTGATGAAACTGATTGTCGAGGACTCGAGGCAGAAGCGAGGAGGGCAAGTGCTATCTCTCATACACAACTTGTCCTCATCCCATGGCGATCCCTTTGTGGCGTCATTTGCGGAAAAGCTTCTGGCACATGTTGCACGTCCGTTTTATGAGATGCTCAGGCATTGGATCTATGATGGAGAATTGATTGACCCATACCACGAATTCTTCATAACACAGCCCGATCCGACTGCGCAACCTCCGGTCGATCATAGACACGTTGCGACTTCCGTGTGGGAAGAGAAATACAAGCTCGACTCAGGCATGGTACCGTCGATCATATCGTCCGAGTTCTCCAGAAAGGTCTTCTTGATTGGCAAATCTCTCAACTTCATTCGCAACAACTGCGGAGACTCGGACTGGGTCATCAAATATTCCAAATCAAATTCAAAGTCACTCGACTACGCAAACACGGCCAATCTCGCACAGTCAATCGATGTGGCTTACCGAACGACAATGTCGCGATTGACTCATCTGATGTCGACAAAATTTGGCCTGTTCACACACTTGACGGCAATAAAGAAGTATATGTTGCTGGCCCAGGGTGACTTCTTTGAACTCCTCATCGAGTCGTTGGCTCAACATCTCGATCGTCCCGTGAATTCAATGTACCGACACAACCTTACGTCGCAACTGGAACATGCCATACGGCACTCCAACGCCCAGTATGACGACGCCGAAGTGCTGCGACGATTGGATGCCCGAATGCTTGAATTGTCGAGCGGCGAGATCGGCTGGGACTGTTTCACCCTGGAATACAAAATCAGTGCCCCGTGTGACGTTGTCATTACTCAATGGGCCAACACACAGTATCTCAAGATATTTAACCTGCTCTGGAGAATCAAACGGGTCGAGTATTCCCTCAGCTCGACCTGCAAACGATGCATGACGGGCGGTCGAGGAGTCCTTGCTGCAGTTAGTGACAAACTGGGCAACGATTGGAAACGGTCGAGATGTGTTGTCGCAGAGATGGTTCATTTCGTTAATCAGCTTCAATATTATCTTTTGTTTGAGGTCATTGAGGCCAGCTGGAAGAAGCTCGAAGAGGCTTTGCACAAGCCGGAAGCCACCCTTGACGATCTAATCGAAGCTCACACCAATTACCTGAACAACATTACGAAAAAGGGGTTGATCGGGCAGCAAAGGCACCCGGTAACAGGCCAGCAAGAGGACAGCCTTATTGTCCAAGTCCACCACATCCTGAAATGCATGCTTGCCTATCGAGAAGTCATTGACTCCCTCTACTCGTACAGTGTTGCAGAGTACACTCGACGTCAACAGTTCAGTGCGAAGATAGAGCGACGAACTGCTCAAGGGAAATGGGGTATCACCGAAAAGGATCTCCTGGGTGATTCGAGGGCCAGCACACCCACCTCCGTAGCAGGTGCAGGAGCTCTCAGGGGCAATCAACTCCTCGTCGAAGAGAATGATTCATCACTTGCTACACCCAATGAAAATATACACATTGGGGACGACGAGACTCATCTGAATTCTCTGAGGGCACGACAGTTGCATCTATCGGCCGATTTTCGATCGCGGCTCAGCATGCTGTTGTATGATTTGGCACACCAACCGGACGTCGATCTGAGATTTTTGGGAGTGGTCATGAATTTCAACGAGGTGTATCAACCCGTCAACATCCGGCGGCAACAAGCTAGACGGGCTCGAGAGAAACGAGAACTGGAACGGAAGGCTCGTGAAGCCACTGTTTCTTCCGAAGGCAACATCTCTCTGGATAAGGACTTGAACAGCTCGGCCGCGAAGTCATGAGGTATAGCAAGAAATGCCATCTTGGTCGTTATTTCCGAGCGAGGCCCTGACCCTGAGCTGAAAGGAGCTGCTTTGGAAAGAAGCCGAATGGCCCTAGAAGTCCTGCATTGGGTATCCGGACGTAACGATGGCAAGATCAAATAGAGGTCGCTCATGGCTCTGCAACGGGCCTTTCATGCTCCGAATCAACATCCAATAGTTAGACCGCCTTGAGTTCGACCTCTGTCATGGAAAACGACCTCTCTAAATCAACGCGCATTGATTGTACAATGGAGAAGACTGTCCTCCTACTATATGGCCCCGCGAACGGTGACCGATAAGTCACCTCCTGTCATTTCACGGCCACTTGCTTGTTCTTATACAACAAACACTCCGGTGTACGGCTCAGCATCAGATTCGATTCCCCGATTCCGTCTGGAGGCTCCCGCACAACGACGACGGAGGAACTGGTGCTAGGGCTTTCTTGCGAGGTCAAGCTGTACCTCCTGGTCATACTCGGAACGAAGTAGGAACTTTATCGGAGCTGTGAAACCTCCCTCAGATCAATCTCCCTCGAACGACAGCCGCTCGACCTCTGCTCCTCCCCAGATGGATTCTCCCTCGGTCTGAACCCAGCCTGGCTCCTCGCCGCCTACAGCTTCTCCTTCGAACCAAGACTGCATTTCATGAGGGCAGGGCAGGGCAGGGCAGGGCAGGACAACTCAATAGACCACCTTGGAGAATACGCTTGCAAAACCGACCGGGTCCCCTTGATCCATTCCTCGAAAGGCGCAGAGGGGGTTCGTAAAGCTAGATTTCGGAACTATGTATGTCCTCTTGCCCTGTAGATTCAGGGTTGAAGATTCAGTTTAGATTGAATAGTGGTCGACGAGGAGGAGGAGAAGAAGAAATCGAGTTCGAGGTGTGACATGATACCTAATGAATGAACCCAAAAAAAACGGAGGATTTTGGGAGAGAATGACGAATCGTGGATCGCCAGGCGGCACATATGTACTTGGGTAGTATCACTACTGCCCAGCTGGGTATCAATACCTACAGTAGACCTAATCACCCTTTTGTCTTGTTTTGCTGTTCCCCATATGTACCATGTCATATGGACCATCATAGATCGTCCGTTGGCGTCATGAAAAAAACACCAAGAATCGCTTTGATTTTCCTCATGTTCTATTGGTATCCTACCCTACCCTACCTACCCATCACACTACCCAATACTACTAACCTACCTAGGTATGTACGTACCCAACCATGACGCTCTTTCAGGGAGAAACGATAGAGATCAAAAGACCGTGCCTCTCACCTGCGCGACCTTTTTCACGTTGATATTCCGGATCAGGAACATCCAAATCAACGACAGACCCATGATGCCGGTGCCGACGGCGAGCATGCGGGCCTGGGCGTAGCCGTAGGCGTGCTGGATGGCACGGCGCTCGGCGGAGCCCTTGGCGTAGCTCAGCTGGACGTCGAGGCTGTTGTAGATGTCTGCGAGGTCGGTCGGGGAGGTGTCGGCGGGGAGGTAGCGGGCGAGGGCGTCGGCAAAGGTGTTTGTCCAGATGGCGCCGGAGATGGTGTTGCCGACGGCGCCGCCGACGTTGCCGACCACGTACAGCAGGGCCAGCACGGCGGCGACGTGCTGGTGGTCGGCGGCCGCGAGGATCGCGATCTGCTGCACGATGATGAAGATGGCCCCGCCCACCGCGATCAGGATCTGGCACATGACGATGTACCCGATGCCGCTGTCGGGGCGGCGGAAGTGGATCATGAGGCCCTGTGCCATGATGTACAGCGGCACGGCAACGAAGAGCAGCCACTTGAAGTAGCCCGTGCGGCGGATCAGGAGGCCCACGAACAGCAGCAGCACCCCGGACACGACGTCGAACGTGCTGCCCACGTACCCGGCCTCGGCCAGCGTGAGGTCGTTGACCACCTGCAGGAACGACGTGAAGTAGCTGTTCCAGCAGTAGTACGACACCTGGTACGTGAAGTCGAGCAGGCACGCGCCCACCACCGTCCGGTTGGCCAGCAGGTTGACGTGCAGGAACGGTGCCCGCGCAACGTACGCCTCGTACAGTCCGAACGCCGCGAGCACCACGAACCCGACCACGATCATGGCGATGATGTAGTCCGTGGCCCACCCGTGGGGAGCAGAGTCGGCCAGAGTGAACGGCAGCAAGAAGACCGTCAGCCCGCCGGCGAAGAGAATCACTCCGGGAGCTGTTTCGTAGCGAATAGAAAAGAAAGAGTGTCAGTCAAAAGGTATTACATGACATGTTGGGAAATGGATCGGGCAGGCCGAATCACCCACGTACCATCAAATTCTTGAACATAGTGCCAAATGTTTTGCGTCAAGGTCCGGCCACTGCGCTCTCTGGCGAGGAGGCCCTGTTTCGCGGCTTTGCGCAGGTTGACCTTCAGAATGATGTACAGCGGCGCCGCCACGAACGGCAAGATGATGGCGAAGCAGCCGAATCCCCATCGCCAGCTGAGGTTGTAGTAGAAGTCGTCCGAGGCTTTGGGACCGGCGAATGCAGTGATCATGTATGGCGACGATGTGAATGCGTACGCCAACCCTCGATTCTTCAGCTTAGACGCATCGGCCGTGATCACGTCGATGCTGTATATCAAGCCCCCGAACCCAATGGAGTAGAACACCTAAAAGATCGTCTCGTGGTTAGCCTCGTGTGACCCTCCTCCAGAAGCTGACTCCTCCGCATGATGGGTGCTTCGCGTACCTGTGCTGCGCAAAATGTGGACAGACCGCTGCAAGAAGCCATCAAGATCAAACCCAGTGTGGCAAAGGCGACCATGAGGAGGAACCCTTCGGCACGACCCCAGATGTCAAGCATCTTGGCCAGAGGAATATAGATTGCGGCACTCATCGAGTTGGCGACAATGTAAATGACGGTCAATAGGGAGTGCGTCTCGAAAGAGCTCGTGGCGAAGGGGACCAAGTTATACAGGATCGACGACTGGAAGGCATTGACGAAGTAGAGGAGGAACATCCTGACGAGGAAACAGTCAGCCCAGAGCACTCTCTGAGTATCTACCGCGTCGCGGAGACACCGCTGGCAAGGTCAGTCAAACATACAGGATGAAGACGGCGACGAGAGATCTCTTGGACCAGGTCAGGGTGACGGCCTGGACATCCTGGACACCTCTTTGGGCCGCTTCGTCAAGGCCCTCTTCCTTCAGGTCCTCGTCATTGATGTTGGTGGTTGTTGTGTTGGCCTCGATGTTGTCTGTCGCTGCGTCTTTCTCATCTCTCCCCACCGGAGTCATGGGGACAGGAGTGACCACATCGTCGGTGGTCGTTCGACGGAATCCAGGCCGGAGCTTTGGAAATACTGGCATTCTGTTTGGGTGAAAACAACCACAGACGGCGGGGAATGGTAGAGACTGAGGAAAAAGGTAAAAGGAAAGAGAGAGCTTCTAGCTGATGTGCCCTGCAGATCTCCCTCAACCTACCTTTTTCACATGGAGCGCAAGCTGCAAGCTGCAACCTCCAAACAGCAAAGCCAGCATGATAATTCGCAAGCGAGGGTCCCCCCCTCATGGCATGGTTGCAACTCTGCTGTCATGGGTTCTGGGAGGCGCACAAATAGTTTGCTACCGATGCACCAACCATGACCCAATGTACTTGCAAGGGACCCGATGTCGGGATTTTGAGTTGCGGGATGGATACCGGCTTGCCACTGCTTGTCAATGGGAAGCTCAAGAGCCACGAGGGCCACGAGAACCACAAAAGAAATAGCCGACTTGGTAGCGTCTTGTTGGCCTCTTTTTCTTGACGAGGCTTATCAATCTTATGACGGGATAAGATTAGATTTTGCTGTTGCCATCGGCCGATTATCTGATGATCAAATCTTTCTTGCTGGGTCCCCACCGCATTACAGCCCCGACACCGGACATTGATTTGCGCAGACGTGGAACCGGTACCTCGTATATTGTTGTACAAAGTACAAGCGAAGCTATTCGGGCCTATCAACCCCATTGCCAAACTACGACCGAGAACCCTGGACCTTATACAGCACACTTGCGGGCAGATGAGTGGTGGTTGATTTGTACGCAGACTCGAATCATGCAGGGGTGGCCACTCAAGATAGCTATGTAGGAGACATAGCTACGAGCAATGAAAAAGAAAAGACAAAAGACAACTACAAGGAGTCATGAGAGAGAGAAAAAAAGAGAACAGAAAAGTCGCCGACAATAGAAAACTCAATGCCACTGCCCACAAAGGCCTTCCTCTGCTTTACCCAGCACAGGATCATTCTCTGGCTTCGGCACAGACCACACCTTGTCGAACCTCCCCACGTCCTCACCACCCTTTGCAAAGTCCCAGTGACCTCCGCCCTTGGGATACGCCCCGATCATGGTGAACCCGGTGAGCTCGATGCCGGCCAACGTGTCCTTGGTGCTACTGCCTTGCCCGGCCACCGCATGCCCGTCCCCGGGCGTGAGGAGCTTGAACTCGGCGGGAGGGGATGTGTTGAAGGTCTTGTGCGCCGTGCCGGCGGGCAGGATGAACACGTCCCCCGCCCGCGCTTCGACTTCGATGCCGCCCTCCTCCCTGCCGGATCCGTAGGTGCTCTCGTCCAGGTCGGCGACGGTGTCGGCGACCCCGAATCGGATCGTCGCCGTCCCCGACAGCACGGCCATGCACTCATGCACCGCGGAGTGGTAGTGCGATCGCTGCGATGGGCCGTAGCGGAAGATCCATTGCGTTTCCCACCCGTTCGCCGCGAAGAGGTCGTGAGCCTTGGTTGCGATGCTCTCGTCGGTCGTGTTCGTGGATGACAGGAGACCAGGGTAGTGGAGGAGGGGATGTGGCGAATTCGGAACGAGCGAGGTTGGTGGGAGATGGTATTTCTTCACTGTGACCATGTTCTCGATCCCCCGCTATTGTGCCGTGGTATCGTGCGCTTTATCAATTCTGTGTAGTTCGACAACAGAGGACGTCCTGACCATGAAGCTGGTTCCAAGCCCTCATGAGCCGACGCAGGTTCCCTGGCTCCCCGCTTCTTTGAGCAAGTGAGGGGAGGATTGATCGCCCCATGACACTCAAGAATCGGCAAGATCAGAGGCTACTGAGGCTTCGCTGAACAGTCGTCGACATCATTCTAGAAATGCGGTAAAGAGTCCACTTGATCACGAATTGTGCTTGCGAAATTTGTAGTATGCGGGTATTTTGTTGTACAACTTTGCAGTCGAAACCAGCTGGCGAATGGATCTTTAATCTTGCCGAGATGCAGCTCCACCTGAACTCTTCGCAAGTATTTTCTCCTAGGGCTCCTTTCAATGGTCTATCCTGGTACCGTCGAGGGAGATAATACTCTCACACCTCGAGTTCCACACTTACAAGACCCAATATTCTCCTCACCCTCCGAAGCCTTTGGTAACCCTAAGCCGGTCTTCATAGACACAGCTCCCACCCAAGTATTATCATGCTCCGTCCATGTCGAGCGCCTCCCCACTTGTCCACGAGTAGACGACAAACCAGGTGTCAGACGCACAAAAGGAGCGCGTCCTCGCCAGAAAACCGATCCCCTCACCTCGTTTGCTTGAGGATATATGATTCCTCTTCTGCCCATGACCTGTCGTATCTGTAGAGAATCCACCAGGCATGAATGACGCCTGGGAACCACCATAATATACACAGTAAGATGTTGATGATGAAGTCTCCGTTGAACCCCGACTTGAGATATACCGCCGCTGGAGGGAGGAAGAGGGCGAGTACGTAGAGGAGGATGTCGGACGGTGATAATGATAGTCGACTCATAGCGTTTGACTCAAAATGTGTGAGACTATATGAGTTGAGTGTTGTTGTGTTGGGTGTCTTCTGTTCCACTGGGACACTGTCTGGTATTTGATTCGATGATGTGGATCCGTGATGTTTTCAATTTCTGCTGTTGAAAGACCTGGATACCAATCCAACACTGGGATGACCCTTGCGAGAAATAATAGCATCGATCATTGAGACTTTTCATTGTCCGTCATTGAGTCACACCGACGACGAGACAAGACAAGGCGAATCATCCGATCCTCACCAGACTCGACTTACCCCAGATGTGATGTTGCTGCGCGAGAAGATTGCGGGACACCCACTTGAACAAGCACCAAGCCACAAAGACCTCTTTTTCATTATTCGCTCCCACCGCAGCTCCTTGGGCGGGACCCGACAACTCTCTCCATCAACATTAGAAAGGAGGATAATTGAGCGCGTGATATCACATGGTCTCGGGCCAAGGCTGCCATCAGGTGATTCTTCTGTGGAAGATGCTGACGTGCGACATTTCCCAAAAAGAAGAGATGAGAGATGCGCTATTGGTAGTGGCGTGCCCTTAGCTTTGACACAGGAAGGGACACTAATCCTGTAGATGAGACATCACCAACAGAGAGAAAGAGAGAGATGGTGGAGAGCTACAAGTATGTAGGTCTAAGGCCGATCTCTCCTTAGTCAGCAACTACCGCTCATCTGAGTTCGCCCCCCCCCTTGATCAACCTCCAATTAAAATGTTCATTACAGTCGCCCCTTGTATACCTCCAGAGGCCATTAGATCCAATTCTGGTGTTGCCACTAAGAAACACTGAATCCACTGCCCGTCTCGACTAGGATATCGGCTATCTTTAAGCAAATACGGCCTCTACTCCCACCAAACAGCCGTACCTGGCGTGGTATAGTAGGTTCCTCCTTGAGCCAGCAGACCTTCTAAAGCTCGCCCCATCTCGCCCCGTTAGAGGAGGTCTCCGTCACCAGTTGTGCAGAACGCATCAAGATATCTCAGCCCGGAATCCGACTCCTTCGCAGGTACTTCTCTAACTCCATCTTCCCACACGAAACCATAACGCAAGAAGAAGCCAGCCGTCCTCGCCACATGGATGGCTTGTCTGTCGGCCTCTGAGATTCCACCAACAGTCACCTCAAAAGTTTGCCAGAACAAGTCCTCGAGTTCGTGACGATTATCGTGATAGTGCCATCCTTGAGAATCCATATAGCCGAGTATGTTCTCGAAACCCCACAAAGAAATGCCGAAAGGAAGGATGCTAGCCTCTGCCCAGTCGATAATCCCAGTTATATGCCCAGTGTTGGGATCCACAAAGATATTCATCTCGCACAGATCATCATGGCTCAGGACTAAAGGATGTGTCGATGTAAAGAGCAATGAAAGTTCTGCGCGAACTCGTCTCAAGTTCTCTGCGAATCGGGAGGGTAAGGCTTGAGAAAGGAGGTCGAATTTCTGCTTGTAATCATGATGGATGGCTTCGACGACATTGCAGAGCAGTGTTTGCCTATGTTTCCACGACACTGCGAAGAATCTATCCCATAAATTTAGCTCATCCTGAAGTAGTACAGGTATGATGTACCTCGCCAAATCCACCACGGTGTTTGACTGTCGTGAAGCTACCTCTAACGACGGGTTAGTGGAAAGGCCATACAGGCATCGCGCTTGGATATAGGCAATTCCGGGAAGTTTTTCAATCACGTAGACAGAAAGTGGTAACGACTGGCCAATAGTTCCGTGATAAGTGCAGGCCGCCACAAATTGTCCATAAATTGCTTGAGCCAGATTCAAGATCACCATGTTTAGGACCGAGTTCTGAGCCCGAAATTGCACGATCCTAGCTTGCGTGGGTCCGGCTATGACAGTATAGCTGAACGCACCCTGAATGGGTGCAGGGATGACAGGTTCACCAACAAGAGAGACAGCAAATTCATCGCATTGTTGCCGCGTTACGGTTGATGGAGACGTAAAGAAGCTGTTGATCGCATTGGCAAGGGAGTAAATGGGATTCATAGTGGCAGGACTCGCCGCGGTGACGGTTGACTGCCGCGGTATCGATCGCCTTCGTGCCATGAGAGGTGGAAACGGCAGTGGAGAATGGAATAAGCCAACATGCAGCTATGAGATCAAGAAATGCTTTGATTCCAGTTCACAGGAGGAATGTGGTTAGAAACACTATTTCTCTTGGCAAGGCTGAAGGGCAGCCTCGTCAGCCTCATCCCTCTGACGTGGGTGCACGCGAAAGACCCTCCAGACACACCAGCCCGTGCTAGCACTACCAACGCTGAGAACGGTATTTGCCGCCCATAATACCTCCTTGAGCTGTCAAGCTACTAGTCCACCACAACGTATAGTGCAACGATTAGGATACCCAGAGTTCTCGCGCCATGCCCATCAAACCTCTCACATTCAAGGGCGACAAGAAGCCCAAGAAGCGCAAGCATCGTCACGACGAAGATGTCGACGACGCCCAAAACGCCGGTGGTCAACTCGCGGTCGATCCCTCCGACGATGACTCCTGGACCACCCCCGACGAGCCCAGCGACCTCTCCGGACCCGTCGTGCTTGTTCTCCCCACCACTCCCCCCACGGCACTCGCTGCCGACGCGCACGGCAACGTCTTTGCCTCGCCCCTAGAAAATATCGTCGAGGGCGTGGCTGAAACCGCAGAGCCTCATGACGTGCGACAGGTCTGGGTCGCGAGCTCCGTGGCGGGTTTGTCGAAGGGAGAGTTGAGCTTCAAGGGGAGCCATAGCGGGTATCTGAGCTGTGACTCAGTGGGCGTGCTAGGCGCGAAGAGAGAGGCCAGAGGCGTCGAGGAGGGATTCATAGCAGAGGCCGTGGACGATGCTACAGATGGCAAAACGAGATGGCGGCTACGGACTGCGGCGTCAAAGTCTGAAGACGGGGACAAGGGCAGGCGATATCTCTGCGCCGTCACAGAGACGAAGCAGACCAACAACGCAAAATCAATCAACGTCTCACTTCGTGGAGACGGCGAGGCTTCCTCGGAATCGACCCATCTCGTCTTCAAAATGCAGGCCCGCTTCAAACCACGACTGCAGCAGAATAAAGAGACAAAAGCAAAGGAAAAGGTCAGCCGGAGGGAGCTCGAACAAGCAGTCGGGCGAAGACTGGAGGAGCACGAAGTGAAGCGCTTGAAAAAGGCTAAGAAGGAAGGGAATTTCTACGAGGAGGTCCTGGACGTCAGAGTCAAAGGGAAACATGATAAGTTTGCCAGTTGATATACATCGTTGGCCCTATCACAAATGTGACCACGAAGCTACGACAGACTTTGCATGTTCAACCTGAAACGGACATTTGACCAGAACATCATTCACATAAACACTCATTACCCCTGCGTTTTTCCAACCATCCTATCATATATCAACGCATGTACCTCCTGGAGCAAACGTAAAGATACTTTACAAACGCCAATCGCTATGCAACAAATCTACCAAAGGGTATATGGCCCGAACATCATCGCCTCATCAAAGACTGGGGAACAATCGACCAGCAACACGGCGCCCTGGATCATGAGTCAGCGACAGTTCCTGTGGGTTTGGGATGTAGATTGAAATACTTACAGAGAGGTCTTGACTCCTCAGCCGCCCGACCTTGATCAGCCCGCTGTTCATAACTGCGAGCTTCTCTACGCGCCAGCCGTTCACGTAACCACGCTCTCCTCGCGGACACGCCCTGGGCTCGAATCTCAGCAGGGACCTCTTCTTCGGCCGTACTTCGCCTGCGAGTGGGTGGTCCATCCTCTATGGGCGCACCAGCACTCCTGGCCTGATCCAGGGGAATTTGAGGAGACACAATCGGCATCGTCATGCCCCGAAGGGAGCGGCCGGCTAGCGCAAGAACCGGGGCAGGAAGTCGAGTCATCGGGATGCTTATCGCTGAATCTTCTTGTGCACCTGCTCGCGCCCGCATCCTCCGCATGAGTCTCTCCCGCCTGACCATGAGGTTCGTGACTTGGACGGGACAGTATCCTGGTGGGAGGGATGATTTCTTGCATAGGGGACATAATGAGCTGTTGTCTCGGAGGAACGAGTCGATGCACTCCGGATGGAAGACATGGTTACAAGGCAGTTCGCGAACGCTGGTCTCTCCACTGATGAAGTCGTCCAGACATATTGGACAAGTCGACTGAGAGAACGCAACTGGGCGGACCACAATTGCGGGGGCGATTGCACTATCAGCGTCTTTTGCGTCAGTGTGCATCGATTTGTCCACCCCCGGTTTGACTGTTTCAACCGTTTCCGGCTCGACAGATTCGTTTGGCCCGTCACCGTTGACGCTATTTGGCTCCGACCTGGCATGGTACGTGTATTTTGGCATTTTGTCAATTAGCTCTTGTGGCACTTGCAGCCTCTTGATCCCCAAGGCCTCCAGATCGACCTCTCCATTTGCCACTCGGCGCTGGAGGATGCGTCGTTGTCGTCGTTGAATCATGTGCATGACGATCGAAGTCATCAGGACCACTGCCAGAAGGATAGCCAAGACGATGATTAAAAACACCCATAGCGAAGGTATGCCGCTGGTAGAGTTGACGTCCATTCTTGCATACAGCCTGACAGTATCGTGAGGGTCGTAAATTTCCACCAGCTCACTACCAAATGGGACCTCTGACATGTTTCCTGAGTATCGTGCTAGTTCATTCAAAAGGAAAGCTCCCAGCATTCCAGGTACGGCATATACTGGATACTCATTGTTGGACTTCCATTGTCCACCGTCACGAAGTGTCCAGGAGCGATCGCTGACGGGAGGAGGTTGCGAATCCGAAGCCCCAGGCTGAAAAAATATTGCTCCTCGGACCTGATCGGACCGCATGACAGAGAGGTAGGAGAAAACGCACTCGGGTTCCGTCCATGGTGCCAACGCAATCAATGGAAAGTCGCCCGGAGGTATTTCTGCCCGTGTCGTGGCATTAAGTGGAATCAGGGATCTGGTGGAGTTGTCACAAGGACTAGACGCCGGAAGAGCGGGAGTATAGAGAAGGCCTTGTATGACATCGTAATGATGAGGATTGTTGGGCGACAGGGTGCGAATGAGACCCGAAGCTCTCAGTGCAAAGCCAAGTGAGTCCTTCCAAGTATTAGCAGAGTCATCTTTTGGAAGTCTAGTACGCTGTCTTGATGTTTCATACATTGACAATGCGGGCTCCATTGGAGGGGTCGTAATCTGGGTTGGGCAAGACAATCGCAACAACGCCGAAGTCCTGTGCGGCTGTGCTGCGGGTAAGCGCCTATTCTTGCGTGAGACAGCAACACAAAAGGTCATACGTACACATGGTTATCTAGAGTGTTTGAAACAGTTGATTGCCACAGACTGCAAAGGGAACGGTTGCGCAGGCTCAGTCGGCCGGGTACATGACTTGGGATGTGCGACAGGAATATCCAGACACGGGGCGCCGGCAAACACGGATGGAGTTGGAGAGAGGCTTGCGATATTCGGATGACGCACGCATCAGGTTCATCAAGCAAACGTCGTTAATAGAAGGCCTTGCGACCGCGTCGAGGCCGAGGGGGACGACGTATACCAAAGGTGCGAAACAACGTTTAGGAAGGGAAGCGAGGAACGGACTTTCCACCTCAATTGAATAATCGACTTCCGACGATCTGCGGACTTTGAATAAATGCAGCAATACAAGCGGTTCTGCCCACTCGGGCTGCTCCTCATCCAAGGCATGCCCAGCCTCTTGAGATTTGTCTCAGCATCATGCAGATTTTTCCGGGGCTGGGCTTCTGTGAGTGGGCGCTGAGGGGGGCGAGGGGATTCCTTCAGATCCGGCTGATTCCCTCGCTAAAACAGTTTGTTTGTTTCGGAGGGGGGCAAACCTACAAGCACTCGTAAAGGGCCACACAGCCTGTAATAGGCCTGGGCAAAGGCCTGGGCAGGCTTGGACCGGCTTGGACCGGTTCTCCAACCGCGACTAGGCCATTCCGCTTAAGCAGAATCCGATCCGTCCCCCTCGTAAACTCGCCAGACAACAAGCGGAATGTTAGCCGACAACATGCTTGGCATTCACCTGCGGCGGTACCAACGTCAAGTCTGAGGAGTAGTGTTAGAAGTTGGTATCGAGTCAGAACCACATCGAACAGCGCAAAGAAGCCACTGAGCCTGCAGCGACTACCTCATTGATTGTCGCGTCGGCAATGGCTTGAAACCTTCGTCAGGAACTTCCACAGACATCTTACTGATGGGAAGATCGAGCGCTCAAACGCCACTCTCAGCCACATCCTGTTCCCCCGATCATCCCTACCATCATTAAGTCAGGACACGATCCAACCATGCCTCCCTTACCAGGTGCTAGCAAGAAGAAGAATCGAGACGGGCGACGGTCTCGAAGCAGAAACACGACACCAAGCTCGGTGATCAGTGCTGGAACTGCCCCGCCCGCACCAACGACCACTCCGCTCCTCGAGTTGGAAGTGTCCAAACTCTTGGTGTCTTCGAAGCCGAATTATGCAGAGATCATAGACCATCTGGATACTCATGGCTCCAAACTGGAGCCCAAGTCGCTGCACGATATCATTGACCAGTTGAAGCATCTCAGTGAATCCGCCGAAAAACGCGCCGAGTCATGCGAGAAAGCCATCCGGCTCATCCATGAGCAGAAGAAGAATGTGGAAACAGACCAGCAAGATCGCGATCGTCAGGCTGAGCAGGCTCGCCGGGCTAAAGCACGCAAAGAGGAAGGCCAGTCGCAGAAGAATCCCAAGGCGAAGAAACGAAAAGACAGACCTGAGACGGTGGACAATGTCGAGATCAAGAAAGAAGGTATGTTTGTTGTCCATCTACTGACTCCTATAATTCTATATTCCATGCCATCTTGGCGCTCATCCGGCAAACTTCCTGTGTTGAGTTATCAAAGGTCCTCTGAGGCTCTATACGACGACTAGAATTCACTAACGACATATGTCTAGAAGAACCTTCAAAGACGAAATTGTCCCGTGCCACACCTGGTCCCTTGGACAGTCCTTCTCCTTCAAAGAAGACCAAACTCAGCCCTGGGACATCATCATTGTCCGAAGTCGCTGATTCTCCAGACGCCGCAGCTGCCAGCGCACACGCCTCACCAACCAAGTCGGACGTGTCTATGTCAGACGCAGAAGACAACCGCGTTGTTCCGCCGCCCATTCCCCAGCAAGGTTTCTTCCCCGACCCCCTGGCACCTGACCCAGTAATCTACCACATTCGCGAAGTGACTCCAAGCATGTCGGACGAGGAGAAGAAGGAGATTTACAGTGTCACGGCGTATCCGACGAAGGATCTGAGTGACCAAGTCGCCGGCACACCACCTGACAAAGACTTTAGCAACGCTAAGCCAACCAACCAAGTTGCTGCTAACACTTTCCTCACCTATGTGGAACCGTATGTCCGACCTCTGACAGAAGAGGACATTGCATGGTTGCGTGAACGAGTAAGTGGATGAGATCAACACCAGAATAAGTCTTTACTGACGTGGAGCAGGGCGATCGCACTACTCCATTTCTCGCAGTACCCCGAGGCAAACGTTCCTATCAAGAGATCTGGGCAGAAGAAGATTCGGGATCCGTTCCCGTGGAGAATGGCAATGAGAAATCCTTGAACCATCCAAGAGGGAATCTGGAACAAATCAACGATGACAACGTCGCGACAGACCAGATCTCGACGGGACCACTCGCTAGCCGACTGCTTTCCCTTCTCAAGTTCGAGCATCGATCCCCACCGAGTGAGACCAATCCTACTGGCGACTTGAATACATTCATGAATGATGGCAACGATACTATGGATTTGGATGGGCTCACTAATGGTCATGACAACTCTGAGAAGCCACTGCCTCCTGCAGCAGCTGTGGCAGACCAGGCACCTGCCAAATCGTCTAACTCCCAGCGCCTCGACTACGTGCAGAGTGAGGAACGAATCAAAGGTGAACTTCGGCATCTTGGTTTGTTGGGCCAGGATGAAAATCCCGATTATGACGCCCACCATGACGATGATATCAGCGAGAGATTACGTCTGCTGCAGGGTGAGCTGCGTCGCGTCATGGTCGTCAACGGGGCACGCAAATCCCGTCTGCTGGATCTGGCCAAGGAAAGACTCGCTTTTCAGGAATACAGCACTATCCATGAAGACCTTGACAGCCAAGTTCAACAAGCCTACCTCAAGCGAACTCGTACTTTGGGCAAGACAAAGAAGGGTGGACCAGGAGCCAACAAACCAAAACCGGGCAGCCACGGCATTGGTGGACCTGGAACAGCAATGAGCGTGAACAGAGCAAGAGATATTGGTGACTCGGCCCGGATGCTTATGGATCGCAGAAAGAGATGGGAGAACTGCATCGGTCCGGTCTTCAAAGATATGAACCACGGCATTCCTCCCAAGGGCACTACACTGTGGGATCCAAAGATCATGGAAACGTACGAGAAAGCCGAGTTGGAAGCTCTTGAAGAAGAAGCAGAAGAATGAAACAAAGGGGTTCGGGCTATTCTATTCTTGCCTGAATGAAACCGAACAAAGCGTCTTCTATGTTGGAGTAACAGATCACGTGGCAAATCACGTGGACTCAACGGCGGTGCTGAGAAGACGATTCCGAAGCGAGCCACAACAAAGGGGATGATTGGCTGGCATTGACCCTGTGCTCACTGTCAAGAGTCTTTGCTGCTCGATCACTCGGGATGGAAAGAGAGAACAAAGGAAGATAACTTTGTCTGTCGCCAATTCGCCTTGAGCGAGGATAATGGTGCTCCGGATGCGGCTGGGAAACATAATGTATGCCATTACGGCGTTGACGAACCGAAACAAATTCAATGGCCTTTTGCCCACGCTTTCTCGATCTTGCTGACTGCTTTTCAATTGACTAGGCCTTCGTTATTGCCCTTTTGTATACTCTAACAATTCTCCACCACCAGCAAAGGGCTAATCTTTTCTGGTACGGAACAAACTAGATACCACAACATGGCGTTGGATCAGTTTCGTGTGGACTGGGACCCAAACTCCCTCCAAACATTTTTCAATGACGCTGACCAGCGGGATGCTGTGCCTGAGTCACCTACTCTGCACTTTTTTAACTGGAAGGAGACCGATTCCTCAGGTCGGACGAGGTCGATTGGCTCAAGGTTCCAGCATCTTTTCTTCTCCAGGCTAGATATTCCTGATGAACACGAGTGGCACTTTGAAAGACCGTTGGGCAAGGTATGTTCTTGGACACGCCGACGCCGTGTCCTGCATTTG
Source organism: Fonsecaea nubica (assembly GCF_001646965.1). Classification (NCBI taxonomy): domain Eukaryota; kingdom Fungi; phylum Ascomycota; class Eurotiomycetes; order Chaetothyriales; family Herpotrichiellaceae; genus Fonsecaea; species Fonsecaea nubica. Next base: position 146,849 of record NW_019173740.1, read on the forward strand.
GGGACGATGACTCCCTTCCCTTCCTTCACCGAAGAACCCCAGGCTGACGTGGGTTGTCGAGACATTAGGGATCGTTTGGTGCGGCAGCCCTCTATACAAAGCGGAACGCAAGGCAAGAAAAAACAGATGTAAGGAGTCCACATTTCTTGGTAATTCTTTTCGGGGGAGAGAATTGACGATCGTGTTGGACCAGGCATTCGTCCTGAAAGTCGCAGATGTCGAACCACGCATCTTCCTTCCAGCAAACGGGAGGAAGGTCAACCTGACTGACGAAGCGGCCATCATGGCGCAGACCAACGATCTCGGGTCGGACAATCTCGTGCGCCTCCGTCAATACAAAGTCGACCAGCAATACTGCCGATACTACCTTGAATTTTGCGAGTTTGGCACGTTGGAGACTCTCAGGCTGAGATACAAAGCATGGAAGTATGTTGTCGTTCATCCTGTTAGCACGGAACCAATGCTAACCACGAGGGATCTTATCTCTGCAGTCGATACCTTCCCGAGCCTTTCCTCTGGCATACCTTCTATTTTCTGGCACATGCATATCTGGATCTCTCTACGGGTCCGTATCGGAGTCTGAAGTTTTGGAATTTCGGACAGGCCCTGCCCGGCCAGTATCTCCTGCATAACGATCTCAAAACGGACAATATCTTCCTGGCGAACCATACGAACAGAGACGAGGGGGCTATATGGTATCCTGTACCCAAGATCGGGGACTTTGGCTTGGCCACGACGACCAACCCCGACGAACTGACGACAAATACCGCCGCCGCCTTGCAACGAGGCACGGAAGTGTGGGCGCCACCAGTAAGTCCTCAATCTGTTGAGATCTTCATAGTCTCTTTTCGTGCTCTCACACAGGATTTCTAGGAACTACGTATCCGGCTCATGCAGCGCGGCGTCCGCTATCATTTTGAAGAGGACGTCAACCCTCAATTCCTGATCGACGGCAACGTCAGTCTCCATCGAATCCGGCCCGAGGCCAACATCTGGCCCATCGGCGCCGTCATGTGGACCTTGCTGACGATGGAGGAGATTGATGGACTCAGCGAGAGAGTCGACGACATCTTGCTGAGCGAAGGACGAGCCTGGCGGGCTTTTGACGGGGTCAATGTCGTCGGCAGCGTCGGCCCGGAAATCACCAGCCGCTACAGTCCCCAGCTCATCGCGCTCATCCGGGAATGCACGCGGTTGAAGCCGGGCGGCCGACCGCAGCCGAACCGCTTGGTGGAGGACATCTTCGAGAACCTGGTCCGGTGCTTCGAGCGCGAGCAGGAAGTGTTCCTGCACACAGGCGACCCCACGCCCCTCAAGGTGGCCTTTGGCCACGACAACATCAACGATCTGCCCGACGGCGGCGCCCGGTTCCCCAAGCAGCCCATCTTCTGGGACGACTTTGCCGACCATCTCCTCTGGAGCCCCGAGGATGTCGACCTCGTCTGTCCGCCCTCGGCGCCCGAGGATCTCCTCTTTGACGACCAGTGGCCCGTTCCGCTGCGCAAGAGATTCAACGACAGATGGAGTCGGGCGGTGCAGAAACGAGATCGAAGAGCCGCCGCGGAGATGGCCCAAGCCCAAGCCCAAGCGGCCCAAGCCGCAACAACATCACTTACCACCTGCAGTGACCACTACCTTCGGTCAACATCAACATCAACATCAACATCAACAGGCCGCGGCCCCGTCTCAGCCGTTACCCACCCAGCAAGCGGGCCCAGACCGCACGACCCATTTCCACCACAAGCGTCAGGGGAGCAGCAGCACGAAGAAGACGACCGTCCTCGAAAGCGGGCAAGGTGGTGATCCGATGGAGTATGTATTCGACTCGATATAGGGACTTCATTGTTCTTGCTTTGCTCGCCTCCTCTCTCTTGGGGGATGCGTGCCGCCACCTAGACACCCAGACACCTGCACATTATCATTATCATCATCATCATCTTATTCTTATTCTTGATATTCATGTTATTCACTGCCACCCAGGCTATAGTGGCATAGTATGTAGTGAAACTCGGAACCAGCTAGATTTGTTACCACATCACATTTCTCTGCTACGATTTCGAGCCGTTTTGCAGAAAATGGTCGGGCACCCGGTCAAGAGAAGAATACATGTACGGTAGAAGTGTATGTGCTACGTGGGCAGCGACAATCCTCTGATTTACACGCTGCGCAGCCTTGCCGCAAGCTCCACCATGGCAGTCATTGTAGAAGTTTCAGGGATGCATGTGAACCATAACGCTTGTCAGACCTAAGTAATATGCCCGAGGCTTGTGCTATATCAGGTTCGCCATATGCTCAGCAGTCGACACCTTCCCAAGAATGCCAAAACACTCCTGACTATTGAAAGATCGAGAATCAGGTCACACAGCCGAGAATGTCAGCCTTGCGTCTCGCCCCCTTCAGCCCTGTCTATCGAATCACTCATCAACAACGTGGCCTTCGTCCAGGCATCATGTTTCAACCCATTCAATTCTTGTTCCTTGGTCGCAATGTCTTCGTGCATCTTCCTCAACTCGGCGTTGTCACCCATCTTGCGCTCCACATCTGCAATGTCCTTCTGCGCCAACTTCTGCATTTCCTTCGACTTTGTTGCTGTCAGTCTGAGAACCGCAGTGCACCATTTACAGGGGTTTCCTGGAAGCTGTGCTCCGCTAGTAGTCTTGGGTGTGTTTGGATCGCCTAGCATGAGATCTTGGTTGTGAGCCTCACGCTTCTCGGCCTTGGACGAGTTGGTGATCGGGGTGTTGTAGGAGGAAAGAGACGTTCCCGACCGAGGCAGGTGTTTGGAATGTTCGACCTCAAGCGTGCCGCAGGACAGGCGACCCCAAGGCCGTGGTCTGTTGCAGATCTCCCACAGAGGACCATTCTTCGGGTTGAATATGAGGGAGGAGACCGGATCGTGGTCAGGATAAGGACAGATGTGAAGTGTGATCCGGCACATGGTGATGAAAAGTTCTGGATATGAGACTGCTGGTCGTGCTGTGACAGAGGTTCTGGACTTGCAGGACTCGCACAGGGAAAGATGAATTGGGACTGTGTTGATGTTCTTCCACTAGGGCAGGGAAGAGGTATGAGGTATTATACTCCCAGCGAGTCAGAGATGTGAAGGTCTGTTTGCTGCTGTGAATGATTGCTTTGGTCATGCGGTGGAGAAAGTTATTGTGATGTCGTGAATGGATGACTGCTGACACTAAGTTGAGTGAATGGATGCTGGGAGCAATTGGGAGAGGAGAGGAGGGAGACAGATGGTTCAATCGCTGCGAAGCATAGTGTCTATGCCACGATTCTCTATCCTCTTTACTCCAGGAAAGCGCAGCCTCTCCAGCCGCGATTGTCTTGGAGGGAAGAACGAAAACGAGGGCACACAACTGCCTTTTGTTTTGACGCTTTCGTCTCAAACCTGGTTCCCCAGCAGGTGATCAGAGCGACGATTCCCTTTTCCACAGTTTGTCAACAGGCATCAAACAGATACTCCCTGTCCCTACCAAGAGCACATCCAAACCACTTTGTCCCAGATCTCAGACTCTCTTGAATATTGCTGGATCTCTTGGATAACCTTTCTCATCTCGACAACATCCCAGAACCTCACCACGAAACATCAGAGATCCCAGCAATCACCAAGTTCCACGGTCACACATCAAGCAAACCACATAATTAAGAACAAATTACTGCACAAAAGCCATCCGAGAGGACAGACGGCAACTTGCAGCACTCACATCCACTGAAATCACTTCAAACATCAGCCAAAGAGCCAATCTGACACACTGTCTGCCTGCCATATCCCTGTCCTCAGTCTCCCCAGCCTCTCTCCATTTCAATCAGAACCAGTACGACACCAAGCCTCCTGTACTACACCAAGATTGCAAGATGTGCTATGCAATCAAGATTGTCTATTTCGGGTGTGTTGATGGGGAGGAGCACGTGGAGTATGCCGTGGTTCGATGCAAGGGCGGGCTGGAATACATAATGGAGATGCCAGTCCAAGAGACATGTAAGGGGGTGAAGCAAGTGGAGGACTGGAGGATGTCTCCTTGCCGCTTTTGCAAGGAGTATTTTGAATCGCGGCGTACGTTGGGAGGAGCTGGTGGTCGTGCCCGGGCGGCGTCTTTGGACGCAGATAGGCCCAAGGCGGCAATTGACGCCTTGTTGTAAGGCCGGGGGAGCGTCAACGAGATATGGCGATAGGATTCTTCGATAACAAGCATGTTTCAATCAACTGGGAAAAGCGTCCGTCTTCCGCTCGTATTCCTTTAATGAAAACGGCACCGGATCTCCTAACTTGTTCGGAAGATGCGACCCATCGACAACATATAATACTGCGATGAGTCCCACGTTGTCGCATCGGACATCGACAATGACAACGTGGCGAGATCAGCGTTCGCCCATTATCCATCTCTCGGTATGCCCTCAGCGCCCGCTGGTAGGGCTTGGACTGAGTGAGTGCAGAGCCTCCCAGGGTCGGGGATCGACAGTCCAGCGGCTGTCAAAGGGAGACGTTATCATATCAGTCTGGACGAAGATGGCCACCATGGACAATCCCTTCGCGACAATAGGACCGGCGGTAGCCTCTCAGGTGGCATGTTGAGACTGACATCGATTCGTCCTCTCGTCATATTATTGGTTTGTTGCTTGTAGACGACCATGTCTAAATGTCTGTTGTTTTCATACTCTCTCACTGACCCAGATAGCTCCCCTGCATCCATATCGGATGACATCCGTCAGCGGCTGGTATGGCTGAGCCTCCTTTGCATCATTTTCGACAGCATAATCAAGATGCTCAAGCTCTTCATCGCGTATGCGCTTAATTTCATCAATCAAGACCTTCAGTTCAGGATCAAGCTCTTCTCCCTTCTCTTTCAGCTCCGTCATCCACTTGAAAAGCTCCCGCACCTGGCCGTTGTAATGATTCCCAATCTCTGTCTCCACTGCCTCTGTGCAAGCCATCGCAGCCTCTCTTCCCATCATGCCTGTAGTCCATCCTAGTACAGTTGCTGCCACTTGCCAAACCGGATACATTGCGGTGGGGCGAATGCGGTGCTTTGCAAGGAGTTCATTGAAGACTTTGAAATGCCCAGCTTCTTGGTCGTACATGTGTTTCATGAGTGGACGGAGATGTGGATATGCTTTGACAACAGGCGGTGTCTGAGCGCTGTAAATGAGAGTAGCGGCGAGTTCTCCCGCTTGGTTCACACGCAGCGCACTGTCGAGGAATCTCCTCTGTTCATTGGAAAGGACAGTTCTAGGCTGAGCGGAGTCTTGATCTGGTTCGGAGGTATTCTGGGTGGACATCTGTCGGACTGTGATTTGTCTTGAGATCGGTAAACATGAGTTTGGACGTCTCAGAACACCAGTTACGGCTCTGGCACGACTCCTGAGCATCATTGTTGCAATAATCTGGTCATCACTCTGGGGATAAGTGTGACTAGAGAGACTAACCTTGCCTCTCTCCATGAACGCAGGTCGTGAGAGAACTATGGGTACTTGGGCGTTGCGAGTCATAACGTGGGAAACTTTGCCGACAACCTAGTCATGCAGTTTCCCATACCGGCAGGTTTGCTCTATGCTCCCTGGAGGATTCAGGAACGACGCCTCACCTGTCTTCCTCTCACCGTCCACTTGTCCTATATCAAAAGGTTTCTACTAGTTCTGCTGTGCCTGTGTACCATTTGACACATTTATTTGTTCTCATCTGGTTCTTTTTTTCCACTAGATTAGAGTTGGGTTAGATCGGTGGTCGATGTTCAACATTTTCTGCCGCACCTCAGCACTCCTTCACTAACGACCAAGGCTTCACTCAACAACGTTGCCTTTGCACCCCGTGGCAGTTTTTCCTCCTCCGGCTATTCGCCTCACCTTCTTCCTTTGACCATCTACAACGCCGAGTGTCAGTATTCACTAACACTAACTGCCTCACCATGGCCGACCTGGATGCGGAACTACTTGCTCTCGCTGGAGGCGACTCCTCCGGTGAAGAAAGCATGCCATCATCCCCCAAACCAAAGTCACCTTCGCCACCACGCTCCAAGAAACAAACAAGAGAATCGCCTTCCACAGACATGGCTCGCAAGGGTGTCGCAAAGGCCGTCAAGCGCACTAAGCGTCGCAAGACATACTCGGATGATGAGGATGAAGTGTAAGCCTCTCTCTGTTCACCTGCATGCCGCGATCGCTGACACACTTTGTCTGCAGCTCTGTGCTGTCGCAACACTCGGAGTCTGCGTCCATGTCACAGTCCGATTCCGAAGCCAACTTCAGCTCCGGCGCAGACGACAAGCCCATCTTCCCCTACGAAAAGCTCTACTATGACGCCGAAGACAAGGCTAGGATCGAAGCGAAACCGGAAATTGAACGTGAGGAGATCCTAGCGCAGCGCAGCGAACAGGTGGAGCGCCATGAACAAGATCTCACTCTTCGCCGCCTTGTCGCCTCTCGCGCTCGTGAGGAGGCAAAGAACGCCGCGAAGAACAAGCGCAAGGCTAGTGCTGCGGAACTGGAGGACACCCAGCGGAAGAGTACGCGACAGCGCACAAAGGTTGGTGGTGGTCGTGTCGGAGAAGCCAGCAGCGCCATCGAAGCCTACAAGCGCCAGCGCGAAGAAAAGAGTCTCCGTGAAGAGCAGCGCAAGAAGGACGGATTGGTGAGAAGAGCGGTATCGCCACGAGACGACTACAGTGATGCGGATGCTGAGGGCGAGAGTGACAATGACTACGACGACCGTCGCTACAAGAGACGAACCCCCACACCACCGAGAGACGACCCCATCGCCGAACTCGCCGACATCCAGAGAGCCCGTGTTGGTCGCGACAATTTTGCCCAAGTTTGCTACACCCCTGGTTTCAAAGAAACTATCACCGACTGCTATGCCCGTGTCTGCCTTGGTCCTGGTCGTAATCCGGGTGTCAACGAATACCGCCTGTGCTTAATTAAGGGGTTCACCACCGGCAAGCCATACGCCATGATTGGATCCAACGGAAGACCATTCCCCGTCGATATGTACATCATCGCAGCGCACGGAAAAGCAGAGAGACCATGGTCATTCCTCGAATGCTCCATGTCTAAGTTCACGGATGACGAATGGCGCCGCTACCGATCTGTCATGGCCAATGAGGATTGCAAGCTCCCTACCAAAGCGTTCATCAATTCCAAGCTCGACCAAATTAATCGACTGATCAACCACCGCTTTACTGAAGCCGAGATTTCGCAAAAGATCAAGACTCAGAACGATCTCGTTGAGAAGATTACCCGTAGCCAAGAGAAGGAGGACCTCAAGGCGAAGATTGCTGAAGCTCGCGCTGACGGGAAAGATGATGTTGCCGAAGAATTGGAGAACCAGCTTGCCGCTATTGTGCCTATGAAACTGGCTTTTGGTACGAGCTTGACCAAGCAAGATACGGCCTACGTCAACCCTGAACAGGAGCGTCTGGCAGAGCTCAATCGCCGAAATCAGAGACTGAATGCGGAGAATGTTCGAAAGGCGCAACTTGCAGAGATGAGGGCCCGCAAGGCGAAGAAGACTCTTGCTCCAGGCGTCGACGAATTGTTTGAGGGTGGCAGTGATATCAGTCGTTCGGGCACACCGGTCAATGGCTTGGGCACACCGAGACTTGCGGCGTCAGCAAGCATTTCGCGGACTGCGTCACCCAACCCCCTTTCGCTGGCTAATGGGACTCCCCGGAGTGCCACCCCCGTCGCTCCCAGCTCCCTCAAACCTGTCATTTTGCAACAGCAGAAGAAGAGAGGCTTGCCGACCATTCGCAAGGCAGCCATGGACGATGAGATTATTGCCAGCATGGACTTGGGAATTGACATCGACATCGATATCTAGGAGTGATGTGATTCAGTCACATGAATTGGCGCCGGACCTGCTGATATGGCTGGACACTTTCCAGTGTTGGGGCCGCAAGGCGTTCGTTGGGTTACCCAGACGGGCAGAGTTGGGTGGTCATTGGACTGGGACTGGATTGGTCTCTCGAAGCTGTACCGAGTATTAACACGAAGATCGAAAGCAGGAAAAAGCAAGAAAAAGAAAAAGAAAAGCATCTGAGGTGAGCCGTGCACTTCTACGGAACGTACGAAACAAGAGACATGAGCCCGGAAAGATACAGATTCTTGCTGCCAACAGATGGCACGCCACATGTCGAGCGCTTCGAAGCGCCAGACCCTGGATCTGCCAAATGAAAATGTTCACAGACATTTCCCGACTGTGTTGGCTCTTCTACTACAGCTTCCTCGTCCTGGACAGCCGCCAAACGCTTCGCCGTCGGCTCATTCCCGGTCGTTCACTCCTTGATTTTGATATTTAGTCTCACCACCTTGCCCTCTCTTGCCCATTATCTTCCTGCATCCTCATCTTCTGTTTCATCTTCAGTTTCATCTTTGCAAGTCAGTGCGACCACTACATGCAAGGGTCTTTCCTATCTTCTCACTCAATTGAGTATCAGCAGCAAGGTTATCTCACTTTGGCAAAGCACATGCCAGGTTACTTGGACGACAGACCCGTCCCCTCTACCTCCGACCTTTTAGTAAGTCTTGCCTCTCCCTCGCCTTTTATCTCCATCCCTGCCTCTTTAGCCGCCCCTCTCAATCCCTGCCCGGCCAGGTTTCAGACCCAAAACCATCATCCGAACCCCGCTTCACGCGCAGTGACCTGCCTCGGTGCTGCCCATTTCACCTTCTTGGAACCTAGTGGAAGCCTGCCTGCACAGCCTTTATCATTCTTCAACCTGGATCGCACGTGGCCTCGTCGTCGTCAAAGAGCCACTGGTCTGAGCCACTCATCTCACCGGAGCAGTCTTAGGTCCTGACATCTCTGGTCCATGATAAGAGCTTAGCTTCGCTTCTCAAGAGTCTCCCACTTACCTGCGGTCCGGAGGCTGAGTGCTCCTTCGCCACTGAATGGCCTTTTGGCTCTGATCTGCGCTCTTTCTAGCATTTAAAACGGTAACCTCAAATGGGACACATCCCAACGAGCGACTCGCAATACGTGAACGAGACTGACATTGCCAAAGTTACCTTCAAAGGTCGTCGGACGGTGCTTCCTCAAATTTTCGAGTGACCCATCCAGACCCCGTTCCAAACGCAAAGGTGTGACTCGACTCGCCACGAATCCTTCACAACATGTGCCTTTTTAATATCCTCAACTGTCCCGCCCACAACGTACACGAGCTGCGCAGCATCCTCACTTGGCCTTGTCAGCCGGTCGTCGCGGCCGGCCTGGTCCGGTGCAAATGGCACGAAGCCGTCGCGAGAAGTAATCCTGCTTCGAAAAACGATCCATCAGAGTTTTGGGGTCCGGATACCGTGTCCTTATGTGGTGATGCGTCATGACCCGGTCCCGCCCCCGGAAGATATCATCAAGGGCATCGTGGAGGCCGTGTACCTGGAGTGTGTTCCCGACAGGGGATGCCCAAAGTGCGCAGCTACCATGTTTGCGCACGACATGTTGGGCCGGTTGCCGTCGAGGTCTGAGAAAATCAAGTTTTTTTGCGACTCGCCTCAAGCTGGATTGTCGGCGGTTGGGAAAGTCAGAGATGTCCCTCGAGGTGATGGTACGGCTGGAGTAAGAGGTGGGCAGATGGTTGGCGGAGAGACGAGCGGGCTGAAAGGAGCGAAGCGGAAACATGTTGACGAGAAGGACGAAAAACAAGAGCGACGGGCAAATGATGGTCGGGACGACGGCGGTAGCGATGACGATCTTCATATCGTCGGGGAGAGAAGGGTGAAGAACCCCCGTTTGGGGCGTGTGCGAGATACCCGGAAGCACGGAAGCCAGCTTGAATCGAGAACGGTCAGCCCATTCCCTGCTGCGTCGTTGCGATCTGCAATTCCGGCGATTGCGCAGACTGGCTCCAAAACTCCACAGGGACGAGCCATATCTTCGTCTGCGTCGTCAGCAGAGGCAAGCGGAGTTTCAGAGGCTCTGCTTCGACGAAAGGCAGAAGTGGGCATCGCGATGATGGCCCACATGAGTATGGCGACACAGAACACACACGGGAAGGCGGCCGGTCGTGCAGGGGACAACGGCGGTCCTCACAAGTCAGGCATAAAAGCCGAAGAGGGGGGAGAAACCGACGCCGCGGGTCGTCAACCGCAGCTACGGCAGAGTTCTAAACCACATCATCACAGCATAGACCTTGCGAGGAAATCCAGCGTCGAATCATCGGGCTCCCAAAGCGATTCAGTAAGATCCCCAGTGCCGCCACCGGAAGCCAAGGCGAAAGCCATTGGCGAACACGTCTCGGACGCGTTCAAACGTCTCGACGCAGCTGTCGCAGTGCGAAAAGACACTCCTCCACGCGGCACTGGCACAGAAGAAGACGGCGAGTTCGGCGTCGAGATCCTGCGCGCCGTTCGAGACGGCTCCTTTCAGAGCGCCGTGGAGGGATTTTCCCGCCAACAGTCTGGACCAAATGCGCCCGCGGCGAGCTCGTCCAAAGTGGGTGGCGGCCGTGACGACAGAATCGACGCTCTCACCAACACCGTCCGGATCCTGCGCGGCGAGAAGGCTGCTTTTGTGGACCGTATCGGGACCCTTCTTGAGGAGATGGCCGCGGCGACGAAGAAGGAGGCTGAGTTGTTGAGAAGAGTCGCCGAGCTGGAGCAGATTGTTCAGTCGAACGCGGAGACACCGTGAAAGAGAAGGAGGAGGAGAAGGGAGCGATGTCGCCGTCACCATTGCCCAGGGGCCTCAAGAGATTAGACGGGAAGCGAGTCAGAACCGAGGAGGAGAATCGGAGCATTTCTGAGATCTGGTGGTCGCCGGACATCATCGTCGTCGTCATCGCCTTGGCCGCGCGCCAATGTCTCGAGTTGAAGAAACATACGTGCTCGGCGATGGGATATCAGGAGATGGAGATGGGTAGAAATGGAGGATTCACAGGACTACTCTTCCGGAGGATTACCTACAGACAAGGAACACACAGAACGGTTTGACTTACTTCTACCTCCAAAATGGATCGACGGCACGTTCGAGTCCGTGAAGGCCAAAAGAAAAGAAGAGGGTAAAAAGGGGGGACATGAAGCTGGAGAGGCAGGCAGGTAGACGAAGATGGATCGCATCTAGGCATCATCTAGGTAGGTAGGTAATTAATGCACATACAAAGGAGATTCTGGGATAAAGACGAGTCTTTTCGGTGAGTGTCTGTCTATCTGTTGGTCAGTCATTCAGTCCTTCAGGCAGTCAGGCAGTCACTTGGTGAGGGTGAGGTTGTGTGTGTGAGCAGTGATGGGATGGGATGGGAGCGGCGCTCCAGTGGACTCACTCCTGGCCCAGTTTAGAAGAGTTTCTACCCTACCAATATCTACTATGCATCTAGACTCGATACGTACTTGCCTCACCAACATAATAGGTACTGTGTAATAGTCAATAGTGTCGTGGTGGCACATGGGCGGGACGCCGTGAAGGAGAAGGTGAAGGGACAAGTACGTGGCCGAGATGTTGGTTGATATTGATATGTAACATTATTGATATTATCATCCTCGTTCATCCTCGTTCATCGTCCATCGACCTTCCCCGACTCCCGCTGTCTCGCTCAACTTCAACTTCCACTCCTCTTCTAAAGGTAGAGTCGTGGGGTTTGTGAGGGGGGACCATGTTTGTTGAACTATGTATTCACAGCATGTATATATCTACCCTGTCCATTCCATTCCTCAATCGGCCGCGTTTGGCAGGGATGGTCCATGATTCATGCATGATCCAGGGTCCAAGGTCGGGCCCGAGATACAGGGTCCCAAGTTGTCTAGGTAAGGTAGAGAGAGAGAGAGAGAGAGTCACCTTGGATAACGGAGCACGAGTTCCTCAGTATCTGACTACCGAGGGACATATTTGGAAACCCCGTCGTTTGTTTTTTTTTGGTATGGCACATGTATGTATGTACTTGGTATATACTGTAAATAGTGGGCAGGGAAACATAAGGAGTTTACTAACTTAAATAACCAAGTATTGACCAAACAAGTCCTCGGTACGGGTTCCGAGTCACCGACCGGGTGTACCCACCCTGCCACCTCTGTACTCGGTAGATGTACATGTCTGAACTCGCCAGAACTCGGTACGTGTGGTCTCATCAAGTTCTCCATCCTGTCGCCATCCTGTCGCCATCGTGGGAAGACCCAGTGATTAACGAGTAGGGAGGGGGATGCCCATTCTCGCGAGTACTATAAGCAGCCACAAACACAAACACCAACACATCGGATGCCGGAGCGCCCGTTTGGCCGCTTCTACTCAGAAGAACCAGGCAAGGGAAGGGACGGGGCGGGGATGATGGAAGGCCCTACGACTACCCGAGGGACTCCTGCTCGTGGGTAGTAAGATGTGAGTACCTGGATTACTCGAGAACGAAAAACCCAATTTCCATTTACGGGTTGATCCTCGAGGGTGAGCTTTGACGGTGCCCTTTGGCTGAGCATCACTGGGCGCGCTCCCTGAGCACTCCCTGAGTAAACACACTAGGGGCCTCATCTGGCCCCCTCGCGATCGGCTATGCTCACCTCTCAGCTGGGCATCTCTTTCAGACGGGCGTTAGGGAACCTAGTAGATCTCCCTGCCCTTACGCTGCTGCCTAAATTTCCTTGTAACCTTGGGCCTGGCGGTACGATAGGGTACGCGGTTGAATCGTACGTCGCACCGAGAGCAAGGAATCTAATCAAGTAAAAATGGTGGTGTTAGGGAATGTCAAGCGTTTACATACTAGTGCTAGTATTGGCCACGTGAGCGTACCTATGGTAATCTCTTCGCAGGTTAGGGGCAGTCTTCCTCCCCCCTAACACGGTGAGTAATCACTGTCGTGCACTGATTGTCTCTCCCGCCATCCACCATCTCTCTAGCACTATTAGTTCAGCAATATGCTCGACCGGTAGCGCTATGGGGCGTTCTGACAAATCTCGTCTTCAAGCTCATACCTACTCCCACATCAATGTCGTGCATGTCCTCCAATGCAGACTCATAATAAGATCAGTCGCGGCCCAGGCCAGCTTGTGTCCTGGGCAACAGCCTGGTCCGTACTAAGAATGGAGAATCTAATTGAATATTTGAGAAAGAAATAGGTGTAGGAATATAGAGAGGGGCGTACCTGAGACGAGAATAGGTCACGGGAAAAATAAATGGACTCATGGGTTAGATCTGTGTTGTATGTGGCTCGCGTCTTGTCAAGCCAGAGGTGGTAGATGACTTGACTAGGTGTCTAGGCTAACAAATGGGTAGTATTGAATGCTCTACCTCGAAGGATCGAAAAAGAGTAATAACACATGTTAGGACCGGGGGAGCCGAAGGTGGGAAGGGTTCGGATGCGTAAGAAGCTCTTCAGAAAAGCTCAATGACACGAGGAGTCTGTCGTACATTGATGAAATGTAGCAGCAGCTTTACCGCAGCCACACTCCATTCCCGGCTTCTCGCGTTGGACTGAGACATCGGTTGATGGATTTCCACCCAGCCTTTCCGCCGAAGGCCGTCGCATTGTTGGTTTTGACCAATGTTTTCATTTTCGGCCGTTGATATGGAGACCGAATCTGTCATCACCGGGATCTCTAGAGCCCCAAGTCGACGATACGCGCATACTCCACGAATCTTTGTGAGCGCTATTCCAGATATGAGATAAGAAGTAGCAAAAAGAGGTAAGAATAGTAATCTTCCTCGTTGAAGCAGGTTTTGTACCTCTTCTTCAGGACTTTCCAAGCCGATGAATGAGCCTTGTGGTGAATCGCCCACGAAGAATCGAATATGAGCTACCACAAAACTGACAATTCTCTCCTCGGACATCTCGGCCCTTAAAGGTAGTAGCTGACCTTTGATCCGAATAGAACTCCTAGTTGTAGGGATATTGTTCTCCACTGCGACATGCTTGAGGATCTCTTCGATATCTGCAAAGCGAGCTCGTATCCCGCCAAGGGTGCTCGGGAAAAGAATTTCACCATCAACAGACGCCCACGACCAGCTGGGAGCACGGGATGACGTCTTGCTGATTGGGAAGGCTTCGCGCACTTCTGTGGGCCTCCACCACCCGAGATCATAGATCATAGATTTCTTCCACATGCCGGCAATATAATAATCGTCCCGATCTTGCATGATGCGACTGGCAATGCTTGAAAATGCGATGAGCTTGTCCTCAGTATCAGTAAATGCGCATTTTGAGTACTGATGCACAAGTTGTTGCCACTTCTCGGAAAACCCATGATCATAATCATGGACAGGATTTCGTGTCAACTCATTCATCATACTCTCAAACTGAGGCTTCGCCATTTGCTGCATCGGGCAAGTCTGAGGCAAACCATTAGGAAACGCTTGCAAGGTGGCCTGCTCGCGACATTCCCATCCCATTTGACTTTGTCCAAAATGTAAGACCCTACAAGCCAAAAAACGTTCCAGGAATACCCAACCTCTTTTATTGAGCGGAGCATTTTCAATCTCGTCGACCCACATATCACCATCCACGACAAGGAACTTTTGAAGTCTTTGATTCAACTCCAACTCAATCGGCGAAGGATAATAAGAGACCGAAGGATGGCCTCTAACGAGGGACTCCGATCCATCGATTGACATGGTTGCGGACACATTCAGAAATGCGGATGAGTATATTTTCTCCAGGTTCTTGGCTTCCTGTTCCCAGTCCGATCGATCGTCCTGAAGAACACATAGAGAGTCGATCCAAAGGTAATGAATACCAAGGTGAACTGCAATTTGGATGGTGTCCTGGAAAATCTGTGGGAGACTAGAGATGTCGACAGATGTCTGTAAATTTTGTAGTGTGGTCGACTTTAAAATTTGATACGACTCAACGCCCCAACGATGGCTTAATGTCATGTACTGACCTTTTGGATGAGAGTCTTTTGATAACACAAGCCTCGCTTTCCGCCCGGTTGGTGCGAGCCGTAATAGTCGATTCGGGCGCCATTCTTCGCCGTTCTGGCAACATTTCTTGTGGTCTCTGGTGCATTTACTGATCCACGCATCGAGAACACTCAAGTCCATTCGAGTTGCTGTCCCAATTTTGGGTGCGGATTGTGGATTTCTAGCCAAGTCTACCCCAAATTAGCTCTGTTCTCTATCGGAGCGCAACGGAGCCAGAGAGAGGAGTATTACCAGTAGCTGAGATGAAGTTTAATTCGACGAAGCATGAATCATTATCTTCTCCATAGTCCGAGGGTTTCATATCGACCCATAATGGCAGAAGAGTATTCTGCTGAGGCTCTTCGTGCAACATTTGAGCATAGCGGGTGCTTTTTACTCGCAGTGATCGGCGATGCCACACCTTGAAATGTTTTGGGTCGTTGATTTTCAACCACTGTGAAAACTTGTTGCAAATCCAACAATTACGGGAACGCCTAACGCGAAGACTGGGGAGTGTCACAACCACGTTTCGCTCGTCTTGATGAACTCGCCGAACCATAGAGCAGCAAGTCTTACAGATTCCCATTTCAACTTGGAGTTGGCGTATCCGTGAGGCTCCCACGAGTATTCATAAATCAAAAACAAAAAATCCTGCGCACACGATGCCACAGTATCAAATTCCGGGTTGCATACGAGGAAATTGCTGCAACGTTAGAGTTTGTAATGTCGGTGAGGTTCAAGGATCAAGCAGCAGGCAGCAGTCTTGGCCAAAACGTGTACACCTAATAACACGCGTGAAGTGTAGGATAAGGAAGGTAAGGTCGGACGGGGCCTCCAGGTAGCAGATAATAGGCTTTGCTTTCTGGCTTCCTGCTATATGGCCGTGTGCGCCTTTTTCCTCTTCTCTCTACCTAAACTTAGTGGGTTAGTAGAAGCTGGAGGTACGTGTTCATAGCTGATAGGAGAAAGGGCGCCTGGGGACTCATTTTGCCCCGGCCGCCGACGCTCCGTCGTAGCTGGTGTGGAACAGTTAGGAAAACAGAGTGTGCTATCAATATCATTGCCTATCTCTGGACGTTAAAAGACATCGACTCTGACGATGGAGGAACGTAGGCGACGAAACTTTCAACACATGCTATATGGACGCTTCCTTGGTACGGCTTAGCCGGCCGTAACGCTACGGTGAGCGAGGTTATGGATCCAGAGTACATCCTGAGTGGCTCCCTGGGATGAGGGTAGGAGCCTGATCTGGCTTCTTTCGCCTAACTACCTACCTAGTGAGTAGTGGGTAATGGGTGAGGTGCATATACGACTATGGCAACTCCTTACGAGGTACATACTCACTAGTGAGTACTCACCAGTACTCACTAGTACCTACCGACCCCAATGGTGCCTACCTGCCTACCGAGGGCCGTTATTGTTGTTAACCGAGCGCGTGCAGCAGTGAAGAAATGTCTCTAGGCCCCTCCCTTTTAGCACGGCTTGGACTGTCCAGGCCCGGGTCTGGTAGTGGAAGGGGGAAGGGAGG